>NW_005841890.1:3293124-3295516 GCF_000455745.1 Alligator sinensis
TGCTGAATGTGCCTTTAAATATTAATAAGTGATAGAAACAAAATGGTTTTCAATCTAATTTCAACCCCTGGCCATAAACTTTTACTTTCATGCATTAGCACGGAAACTGTAAAACCAGCCCACAGATTGTAAAAGTCAAATTTGATGTAATATCTGGGCTAAGCTATTTTTATAAGTGAGAAGAAAAACAAAAAGACAAAAGAAAAATAATTTTCTTGCACACTTTCTTGAGGGAAAAAGTATTTCCTCTACCCATATTGGAGCTCTCCTTCTTGATGCTTGAGCATTGCTGCAATTGCTTTTACTTCCCATATCCTTGCTCATTCTTAACCTTTGCATTTACATTGGTAAATCAAAAGAAGGGGACCAATTTGTGGACTATCCATGTGATAGTTCTTTCATATTACTGTTTTGAAAGAAAATATAACCAAGTACCTGAGCAATTACACCTCTGATGCCATTTTCCACCAGATAGTTGTGAGTGGATTTCCTATGCTTTGTAGCACAAAACAAAGCACCAAAATAAGCTTCATGTGAACCTAGATTTGAGACTTTTATCAATTCAAAGTCAACATGGACTTAACGGTTTTACTGAAGCAGCACCATGCAATTATTTAATATTACTCAATAAATGGTATCTTGAGAATTTTAACTTAGCAAATCTAAGACTTTATTTTCATCTGTAAGACCCTTAGTGTTTTCATTTTGTTTTATGAGGAACGTGCATTGTGGTTCGTGAAAAATCCTGAGGGCTGAAGATGGTGTGCTGGTCCAAAAAGTTTGGTAACTGCTGTAGTAGTCTAGAACATTAATGAAAGTACTGCTTGTGGCTAGTGATAAATATCATGAAATATAATGTTTAGATTTATTTTCAAGAACTGAATCAGTCAGTTGATAAATGCATTGAACGGCAACAGGCGGGCTTACTTCTGTAGTGTCTTATGAGACTTAAGAAGTTAAGTATAAGGATCCTTTTAGGTAGATAGCATCCCATCTACACTGATTTAATTATATGTTGATCATAGGCAGCTGTCAAAAGATGTAAAGACACTTTCAGTTCAAAGGTATGGTTCACATAAGAATCGAAACATATCTCCACATCTACAGAAAGTCCATTCCATTTTTCTTTTCTAAACTAGCGCTCCCTTCTACCATTCTTCTCTACTGAGCTATACTGCGAACATATATACCTGCTTCTTGATCCCATCAAGTTTACCCTCTTTTCCCGTTTCCTTTAATATGAGATTACAATGTTTTTATGTATTGATTTTGTAAAGATGGGAGAGGGATGTTTTATCTTTTACATCCTGGCATTCTAGAGCAACGTATCCTGTGCGACTTTTCCATGAATATAAAAAGACAAATACTAAATATGTTTATGACTAGGTTTATAAAATGAAAAGCATGCTTTTTCAAGAACTCTGCTTTAGTTCAGTCTTGCTATTAAAAAAACCCCACAACAATAACAGGTTTTCAAGTAAGAGTTGATCCAGCTTTATAGCATACTGTAAGAAAATAAAAAGGCATTGTTTTCATTCTCAGCTTCCCATATTCTTCCATATTCCATAAAGATAAGATTTCCCTGTCCTTGTCTTTGTAATCTAAGTTACTTGTCCTCTCTTCATTCAAATTTCTCCTCAATCTCAACTCTCCTGTGAAGCTTTTCAATACTACTCTACCTTGAAAAAAAAAAATCTTTTATATATATATATATTTTTTTTTTTTTTACATTTTATCACTGAGAGTCTGGAGTATTAGCTTAAAGTATCATTTGTGCCTATCTTGTTTCTCTAAATGATCAATTGCTAAATTCTTGAGGGAGTGACAGTATTCTCTAGCATAGTCGCCTATAAGTAATGTGAATAAATGAATATATTCCTTGCAAATTATCAGACCTTTAAAAAATTCCCAACTGCTTCCCTTTTTTATCTTTGAAAATGCAAGCTTGTTATACTTCCATGTTTACTTGGTCTTGTATCATTTATTGCTACGTGTTCACCCTGCAAAATATGTGCAAATCAAGCTCTTATGGTACCCAGAATAGAAGAAAATATATCATCTTGACAGTGGTAAATGACAAAAATCTCTCTCAGAATCTTGCCATACTTGGCTGATAAATGAGGCATATCAACCATGGATTCCACTGACAAGCAAAACCCAGTGCAAACAAGCTAACCCATTCAGATTATGGCCTGGAAAATGTGTATGCATTTATTTTTGAAGGAATAGGCAAAATTTGGATTGAATCCAGTTTCATGCTTGGAATTCATTCCTTACTCTGTTCCATTAGCTTTAGGTCCAAGTAACACCTCTTCAAAAGAATTGAGTTACGGTGGTGAAAAGCTTAGGGCTGGGGAACTGAGACAGTGTAGGGGGGGGGGGGGGGGGGGGG
>NW_005841890.1:3295526-3301939 GCF_000455745.1 Alligator sinensis
ACCTTGTGAGTAGCCAACCTCAATGTTGTCAAGACCTCTATCTCCAGTGTATCTGTATGTCTATGGGAAACCCCGGATCATTTCTTCATTTCTATGTTTGGCATACTGAATGGGAAAATGGGAGTGGACAGGTGAGGTATACTTAAGGATATCCCCCTGCAAGAACACCATGGAGCCACTGTACGTGTAGCCAGACTCTACCAAAATGGACGTCAAGCTCCCCCGACTGTGCTGAAGTTACAAGTGTAAGCCCAGCAATATTTCCACTGTTAATTTAGTATTATAAACATTACATAACTTTTAGCATGATGTCTCATATCTTTAGGGCTAAGGAAAATAATCACACATAAACTGACACAAGTGATTGGAAAGCAATTCAAATCTGCAACAAACAGAAGTTCAGTGCACATAAACTGCTTTCCAAATGGCCAAAATTGGTTTAAGATTAACCTGGATGGATGTAGTATCAGACTTAACTGGATTTAAGTAAAATCAGTGTATTGAACTTCTGTCTCAGATCTCCTCCACATTCAAGTTAACTCACAGTTCCCCAGCATCCCAGGATGCTTTGCACCTCCCTGCAAATCCCCTCTCACAGGGGGCTAGCCTTGGCTCAAGCTGTCTGCTCCAGCCCAGCAGGGAGGTATGCTCTAGTGCCCTCCAACTCCTCGCCTGGGCCACTGCAGGCATGTGGCTGCATTTCCAGAATCAAAAGTGAAAGTCTTTTCACTTGCTTCACGGTTCAATCTACACAGTTTAGACTAACCTGCAAAGATTGAATCAATTCAGGCTCAGGCTTTTTGACTGCCTATTCTTAGCCTAGCAGTTCATCTCTTCTCGGAGTTGGTTGGGGACAGGAGGATCTGGGTAACAGACAGTAGTATTAAAAGTGTAAGGTGTTGCTAGGATCAGTGCCTAGAGCTGTGCGGGGACGAGTCTCCTTCATTTTTGTTTGTGAAAAGTGCTCATGGCAGGAGGGCCCATTTCTTCAAGCATCAGGCACTCTATCAGATCTAGCTGTGATGTTGTCAGGTATCTCCATAAGGGTGTGAGAGATTTATAGTAAAGGATGGTAGGCTTCTTCATTAGTTTCAAGCAAGCTGTGACAGCATGGGAGGACAGTGAAATGATTTTGTCTGACATTTTGCTAAAGAGTATTTTAAGGGAAAAAACTCAAGAGTCACCTGAGTTTGCAGTGAGTGCTATCTGGATGGTGAAAACAGGCTACGTCTTACATGCAGGCATTCATAGTCTTGATGACTAGATTCACAGCCTGAAGAAATCAAATGTGCACCAGAGATTGGGGGGGAGGAGAGGGAGGGGAGAACAGAAAAAAATAATCCAGGCACTACAAAAAACTTTAGGTCCTTGCAGGAGCAGAAAATTAGCCAGATGTGATGTGCCCAGGCAACCACGGCAAAAAACCCATGCCACATGGGCAGCTGGTGCCTCCCGAGTCTGGGGGCACCAGATCACCAACTGGAGTGGGGGGGAGTCTCCCAGCAGCCCATCGCCGAGCCAGTGGCACAACCAGAAGTACCAGTGGCACTTCTACCAGCACTTCCGGTTTTGCCACTGGGGCTTCCCTCGGGGCAGGGGGGGGTGCATGCTGACGCTTCTCCCAGTGCCCCCACTTCTGGAGGCCAATCTCAGGGGGTGCACATGCACCTGTGTGCACACCCTAAAGATCACCAATGCCATGCCCCATCCTGGAAAGGAAACCAACTCGAAAACTGACTCAGTACCTCATATTGAATCATTCCTGGACTACCCTTAGGAGACCCAGCAAATGGGGAATTTCCTGGGGCAATGTACAAGCCCAGGAACTTATCTTGGGAAATAACTAGGTATGAACTTAGCATGCAGAACCTCCATCAGAGTACTACTTCTTGGAGCTGGCACCCATTGCTTGCCCTCATAGGCCAGTCCTAATTCTTCCAAATGAACCCTCTGATTTACATTTTACTCTTTAAAATGCTAATGATAAGGGTAAGCAGCTATTCATACAGATAAAGAAAGGCATTGCATGCTGTTTATAAACACACAGGTGTGTTTACTTCAAGAATAAAGACTATGAATTCATAGACCACTAAGAAAATTAATTTATTTGTCAAAAATTCCCTTATATTCTAGATCACCTTCCCCTTGGGAGTCCCTAGGGGCCTTCCTATGTTTGGAAAGCAAGTTCTTTGGTAATATATTTTATCAGACAAACTATACAGCTGGGAGAGACATTATCCAAACTAAGACACAAAGATAAGACAGGGATGACAATGTGGAAAATGGAGAAAAAATTAAATATTTAGGAGCAATAACCACTGATGACAATCAGATATCTGAAGAACTCAAGGCAAGAATTTACAGTGCTTGTATCACCCCTTAAGCATGGATGGCAACAAGAAAATTTCAAGAAACCTTAAGATCTACCTTTACAGCACAATGTTCAATCTGTCTTCTTATATGGATGCGGACCCCAGATGCTGACAAAAGCAAATGCAATTGTTTGAAAACAAAGTGCTCAGGAAAATATTTTGTACAAGAAAATATGGAAGGCATAATCAATGACCTTCACAAGGTAAGAGTACAGATAATGAAATGCCCGGGGCAGATCACAAGAACCGTTGAGAGAAGGCATGCGAGGAACATTTAGGAAACTGAGGTGAAGGGTCTCAAATCTTGAGGTAGACCAAGGCAATGATGGGAAGATAATGTAAAAAACTGATCTGGAAGGGATAGGCAAAGATGTGACATGGTGGAAGGAGAATGAACAAGATAGGAGGTGATGGAAAGTGGTTACAGGCCTCTAAGGCCTGTGAGACTGGGGGAGGGAGGAGGAGAGGAAGAGAGAGATAGCATGAAGACATGGAAATGAGAAAGAGAGAGAGAGCATGAAAGTAATAACTATTCTACTACAACATGGAACTGGCAGGATGGAAAAGTGAGGGTTCCTACATGACATAGGATCCAGAGAGATTCACTAAATCATGGCAGCATGACTTCATATCTGTAAGGAATATGTATCGGCCAGACTCAAGAGGATTATCTGTAGCACCCCAGAGCACTAATGCATGCTGCTCACTGTAAGATCTCCCACCAGAATCAATCTCCAGTGCTTCTAAGGCACCTGGTGGTGAAGAGGAACACAAGCACACAAAAACCAAACTAGATGCCTAATTAGGCATCAATGACATTTAAATAAATAAATAATCCTTCCTGATTCATACTGGCCTCCAGCTAAAGCCATGACGCACAAAATTTTATTATATCCATTGTCTTAATGCCAAGTTGCGAATATTATGATCATGTTAAAGGAGCACGTGTACTTCCATTCTCCACATGTTCCCTAAAAGAAGTAGGAAAAAAAGGGACTCCGAGCACCCTCTACCCACGCATACCATCACAAGATTTTGTTCAAAACCAGCCATTGATTATGGCTTTGATTTTGTTGTCTTGATCTTTGCAAGAAGTGCAAAGGTACCATTAGATTTTGAAAACGTTTTCACGAAGAAAGCCAAACTAAAACAAACAAATAAATAATCTTGAGGAATATTCCTATAAACCTCCCACTGACTTCAGTAATGAGACGATGGCGAGTTGTGACATGACATTTATCACTATTTACCACTGGCGCCATTACCTTAACAACAAAGACAAATTAAAGAAATAATAACACTTATGGGTTTATGATTAGAGCCTTCAGTAGAAACGACTCCCCCAGGACTGAAAATGAGATTTCTATCCAGTGAGCAATGATGAGCAAATTCTCGTTCATTCTTCCTGCCTGTGAGGCAGAAAAAAAAAGAGAAGCATTTCACTGCACATCTCAATTCAGGCCAATCTACGTGGTCATGGCCTGCTTGTTTTTTGGGGGTGGCAACAGGCATAGCTGCAGGAGCCCTACTGCTGAGAGACTTGCTTTTTGAATGTCTTCATAGACACATTGCTATCTGTAAGTCACTATAAACGGTTTTGTGCTTCTTTTATTAAACATTGCAAACTTAACTACTTAAATGCTTAATTGCTGAAAACAATTTTATTTACTAATGAAATACACAATTTTAGTACTCAAATAGACGAGTAGGGAAATGGTTCCACAGTAGCTTTTATTGTTGTTAGAACAGGTTTTTTCTGCATAAAATTAAATGGCTGACAATATGACTAAAACCTATGTTCATTTTAGTGATCCATCATTAAATTAGAACCAAGGACCTCTTTAAACTGTTCCAAAGCAGATTGCTTCTCTAACCAAAAACAGAGTCTCTGTAAAAGCTATGTCAGTTCAATTTATATTTCAAATCCCTTAGGTTATACTTCAGGGGGGAAAAATTATCATTAGAAAGGTAACTTTTAACAGCAAACTGCTTAATGACTATAGAAGTTTGGATTCACTTCACTGTTGTTGCAAATATGTATATATGTTATTACACTAATGACAATTAAGGAAAAAAATAATGTTTTTTAACATACAATAGTAAACTTAGACTATATAAACCTTCTACATGAAATAAAGGAGGTGTGACCAGTATGTCCAATGTACATCAGAGACACGTATTCCTGACTATGTATAATTTATTTATTTTTTAAATTTATTAACATAACCAATAGAAATTATGATAGGGAAAAGTCAGCATTCTCAATGTTTCTAGCACTGAGAGAATGTAGTTGGTTGGCTGGTCTCCTTTTAGATTATCTATAAAAACCAACTATATGGACATATGTGTTGTTCTTTTTTATATCTACAACATTAACAGGAAAAGACACGGAAGAAAACATGAAGAGAAATACAAATGATTGCAATATATTGCAGTAAAATGTGTGTAATCTGGCCACGTGTCAGTGAGAAAGTAACCACTCATTTCCGTGACTGCGTATCTGGATCAACAGAGGTCAAGTAAGGTTTGGTCAAACAAGGAGCACAAAAGAGCTAAGGGAAGCACAGAAGTATTAATCTCACCAACGGCATAAGAAGGCAAGAACTCTTCTCACCCTAAGCATGTGAGGAAAATTCCTTGTGGTGGTCTGTATATTTAGTCTCATATATCTTGTCTAATAAAACTGCCAAGGGGATGGCTACTAATGAGGTCACATTTCTGATTATGTAAATTTTGACACACATTGGAGATACTGGCCCTGATTTGCCCACTACACTACCACTGTTTTTGTAAGGTCTTCTCTCCACAGAGATGCTCAGGAAAGTTAAGATGACTTAATATCAGGCATTTATTATAGGGTGTACTATAGAGTAGTTGGCTCCTATTGAAACTTTGCCTTGCTTAAAAGAACTACTCCTTGGGCCAGGAAGAAAGTAAGCTGGAGTCTATAAGCCCAGTGGTAAAGGGCCTCACCTGGAGAGGAGGAGTCCTGCCTCCTAGTCCCTGTACCATTCAAAGCTTAATATCAAACCATGACAGATTTAGTGGAGAAGAAACTAGACCCCAGGTTTCATTCTTCTCAGGTGAATGCCCCAACCCCTAATGTAGAGTTATTGTGCTTCTCTCTAACTGATTTAATTAGTTGACTTAAACCCATGAAGGACAACCCCATCCTGAGAGTGGTCTTCATGTTGGCCAAAACCATTCTCCACTTCCAAGGAACTTTGCCCGTAGCATCCTTGCTGCATTTTCACCAGCGTAAGTCAGTGTAGGCCATTAACAAATCAAGCTATTGATTCTGACAGTACCCTTATACAGTAAACATATTTTCCCACTTAGATAGTGCAAGGAATATTGTGAATAAGAAACCTTGACAGCTCTGGTAATGCAATTCAGGTCTCTTTTAACAAATCGTTTTTTTAACTACAGTTTTTAAAGTAGCTGAGGCAAACTTCAAATATTTCTAAATATAAGTATAAGTAAGTTTTCTCAATTAAAACAATGTATGGCACTATGCAACTATAGCAAAATTAGTTAAATGCTCTCTCAGCTCACCCTATTTCTCAGCAACAGTCTGATAAATATAGCATTACACATGTTGGATTTTTCACATGCATTCGGAGCCAAGATTGAGAAAGCTAAAAATATCTGAAAGTTAAAAAGTAAGGCTTAGTTTCCTGAAAAGATACAGAAGTTGAGAAAAATGAAGATAAAAGACACAAACATCCAATTAGTGCTCTGTTAAGAAGAATATAAATAAGGATCAGAAGACTGTTCCTCAACTCTGTATTTTGGTTTCACATTGTTCAGTTGTTCCAATTTATACCAGATTTACTTTGAATATTTTTTGTCTTGATTTTGTTTTTTGGGGGGAAGGTAGTTGCTTTGTTTTGATTTTTTTTTAAATAAGGTTACTTCAACCAGAAACGTATACATTTCAAGAACACCGATTAAAAAACACTTTTCAATTGAAAATGGTTTCATAAGCCCCTGATAGATATTACACTTAAGATGCAACTAATCTGTTCATTGCGGGGGGGG
>NW_005841890.1:3301949-3371643 GCF_000455745.1 Alligator sinensis
AATAACCCAGCCACACTTAATTGTGCCACAAAATGGGAAACCTGCCACAAAATTATTCCACAATACGTGTAACGTTGTTATGGTTGCTCTTCAAAGTGCTTTAAATTGAACGCGTGGTAGGGTCCCCACCATGAAGCCTGGTGCCAGCTGCATCATGGGGTTCTGGGAATGACCTCAGGGTGGTGCTATCAATTGTGGGTCCTTGCCCTGGGTCTGCACCTGAGTCTCAAACTGGCTCTCCAGCCGGGTCCTGGGGTTGAGACTGACAACCAGATAATTGTTGGTCCTAGTCCAGGATTACATTGGCGTCTCAGACTGGCTCCCGTGAAGTATGTCCCAGGCCGAGACTGACAACCAGCTCATCACTGGTCCCAGCTCTGGGACCACATGGATTCATGGGGGGCTGCAGGCACCTAGCTTTCCACTTGCCAGTGCAGGGGGATCCTGGGAGCATGCACTGGCAAGTAGTAATGGTGCTGTTGGGATCTGATCCCCATCCCAAGACTGCACATGTGCGGCATGGCAGGAGGGGAGACTGGTGCTGCTGGGGGGCAGATCCCATCATGCCATTAAATATGAGACTGGTGATACTGGGGGGCAGATCCCATCATGCCATTAAATAAATATGTACCAGTAGGCATGTGCAGGCATTTAAATGTGGGTTAAGTGTGAAGTTAAGATACTTTAGTGGGCTAACTAAAATGCAAATTACCTCGTATCTCCACAACATTTGAATATCCTTAAAATAAAACTAACAACGGGAATTTATTTCCAAGGTGTATTCTAGTCTCATGCACTATGTTTCTATGAAATAGCAATAATTTCACCTTACTAAAACAGTTGTAGAGAACTTAGTATAAAAATAAAGTTAGATGGTAAGACTGCAAAATGCTTTATAGTAAGTTCATAGACAACTAGTGCAATTTCACTAACAGTGGCCTATTTTAGTCTATTTTTTACTTAATCAGTTGTAATCCAGCGAATATCAAAATGCTGCCCAGCAAACACAAGTATTCATGTTTATTGAAAATGACAGGCAACCAATAATACGATTTCTTGTTTGGCAGATTTCCCTAGGCCATTATAATTCTGTGACTAATGTAAGTTCTTATCATGTCACCATCATTATTTTTTATCTTAAATCTTCAATGCCAGTCTATTTATTTTATAAGTCCAATCGATTTATCTTCAGTGCCTTTCAACGTCTTGGGGACAAGGCATAGGTATAATGAACACTCTATATTGCTGATTTTTAGAAATGTCATTGTAAGTGGCTAAGAAACAGCTGTGTATTTATCTTTAGTCTCCAGTCACATGACCTTCTGACTTAACCACAAGAAAATAATATTTAAAAGGAGTGCCAGAATAAATGTACATATTAGACACCTGGCCAAAAATGCACAAATTTGATGGCAGGACACATTTCTAAACGACCGCATCTCTCTGTCTTTATCTCCAGAATTGTTTTGAATTTATTAATATTAGCTGCTAAATGAAGTAGAAGTGGGTTTAATAGTGAAAAAAGTCCCTAGTTGTTGCAGCATAAACATGTCATTAAATACTTTTTAGATCAGAGGATTATCAAGTTATCAATGTAAATTATATTCACACAGAACATCACTACTTTTATTCATGTATATTTGCAAAGCTGTTGATCTGAAACTTTGAATGGTATCTCAGCTACTTTGCAGGTATTAGTGAATTCTGCCTTCTATATTTCATAATAATGTTCATAACATATTCAGGGAATAATTTTTAGAGATTAGCTTTTAGCAATTAGAAGAGAGGACTTTGGTTGTGTTCCCTGTTCTGCTAGTAAGCTGCTGGTTGACCTTGGGCAAGTTAAAATCTCTCTGTGATGCATTTACCCATCTGTAAAATGAGAAATTATACTTATCCAACTTTATAAACCAATCTGAGATTTTCAGGTGAAAGTCAACATGCAAATGCTAACTACAATACGTTTCTAGAAATGATCTTTTGAAACAAAATAGTCTTGTGAGTCTTCAGGCTTGGTTTCACAAAAATGTGAAGACAAGATTAAGTGAGGTCATATGCACTTTCTGTGCAAGTTTAGTATTCTTTTCAACAATATTTGTCTGAGTAAAAATAGGAGGCATTATTTTCTGACTGACCCTCAAATATCCCTCCCCTTCATCTTAATTCTGTGGGGGCAAATTCGGATCACTTTTAGCCATGGAAGTTAATTTGGGCACTTTTGTCTTAGAATGGCAACAGTTGGAAAGCCCAGGAAATGAAGAAACAAGTAAGTTCATGTGTTCGTATACAAATAGTGACCCCCGCACCCCATTACTCATAAGTTGGCCAAACCTAAATGAAAGGCAGCAAGAATACATTTGGAAAGACTCATCATGGCAATGAGGATTGCATGCAAGGGAAAAAGGGAACAGTTGAGAAAAGTTGTGCCTCTTCCTCTGAAAGGAGATGATCACCCAGATACAAAGGAGTTTTCAGAAGCCAATTGGATCTTGTGTCAGCACCTTCTGAAAATAAAGGTTTCGCTGAGGAGTGCGTGCCCTTTAGCCCACAAGTCATCCAGCAACCTGCTCAAGGTAGGATCGTCCCTGACTAAACCATCCCAGCCAAGTGTCTGTCTAACCTGCTTTTGAAAACTTCCAAGAATGAAGATTGCACAGTTTCTCTAGGTAGCCTGTCCCAGTCCTTGACCATGTTCAAAGTTACTCCTACTCTCCAATCTGAATCTCTCCTACCGAAGCTTGGGGAATATTATTCCTAGCCCTGTCCCCTATGGCCACAGAGAAAAACCCATCTTTATCTCTTCTGTAATTACCCTTCAGGTATCTGAAGACTTATCAAATCCCCCCATGGTTTTCTCCCTTCCAAACTAAAAACCCTCATTCTTTCAGCCTTTCCTCATAAGCCGTTCCTCCCAGGCCACTAATCATTTTTGTTACTCTGTGCTGGACTCTTTCAAACTGTCCACATCCTTCTTGAGGTATGGTGCTCAAAACTGGAGACAATACTCCAGGTGAGGCCTTCCCAGGGGTGAATAGAGCCAATGGATTCTTTTTTTTTTAATTTATTTTACTTATTTATTTTTACCTCCTCCTTATCAAGCTGGATGTTTGGCTGATTAGTTAGGATAATGGAGATGGGAAAAGGAATAAATAGACCAACCTGCCCCCTCATCTCTCTGCTGTAACCTGCAGTTGATGCTCAGTGCTGATGGGCAGAACAAGTGAATAACCGCTTCCTGGATTAATCCTTAGGATCGAACCAGGAGGAAAACCAATCTGGAATAAAGTCTCCCCCAGACTGAATGCCTAGTTGAGTACTCCTGAGGGTAAAGCGGTGTGTCTACAAGTCCTCCCACACCCACCCCTATACCTTCTTGTGTTATATGGTAAGTGAATCCAAGTCACCACCTCTGATAGTCATCATGGAGAATAACTTTAAGCCCACAGTGATGGGACTCAGTTTAATAAAATTTGCTTTCTGCTGGGGTAAACTCACTCCAGCTATCCCTATCTTATTTCCTGTGCATCGGAAAGAAACAGCTGGCACCACCTTTGCTCACATTTTCCAAAACAACTGATTCTGAAGTGAAGATCAAGCATGGAAAATTGGAGCCCAAATGTTTAAAGTTTGTCAACTTTATATGCGATTGAAAACTGGGGGGGGTGGCAGGAAGCCTTAATAAAGTTACCTCTAGCTCCTTCTATAAAATAAAGCATAAGGGTTATAAAGGCCAGAAAGATCCTAACTGTCATATTGATTTTGCAATGCTTTTTCTTACTGTAGTATTGCAGCACAGTGACATTTCATTACACCCATTGGCACCATAATAACTGAAGTGCAACACCAGCTGATGGAAATGAAATTAAATCTATCTTCAGTAATAAAGAAGCAACTTCCACCAAGAACAGAATATAAACCAGCTTTCCTGGTTTATAAGTTTCAATTACAAAGCACTATAAATAAAAGGTGAATACGTATTTTGGGAGTATTCCTTGTTTAACATATAAGAGTTGGATGGTGGCCTTTAACTTTCTACAAAATTCCTCACAAAAAAATCTCACATCCCCACCTCCCCCAAAGAGCATGTACACACACACACACACAGACTACCAAAAGAGAATCCCAGAATCTTCCAGTACATTTGGCTTTACTGTACATAACCAGAACTTAAATAAAAGTTACATGATGCCAAACACTGATTTAAAAGTGAAGAGGTTAATTTGGATTAAAATATTGCTTTTAAGTGCTCATACATATGCATGTTTGTGCAAACACACATGCACGCGCACACACACATGCTCATTCTCTCTCTAAGGAATGTATCCACTGAATTTGGCCTCTCTGATAACAAATATTATGTGAGGCAGACCACTTATATTTTTGGTAAAAAAAAATATATATATTTCTGGTCGCATTTGTTCAAAAAGAACTTTTTTCAACTCTACGTCTGAATTGCAATTAGTTTATTACAAGGATTCCTTTTTCAGTTGCCCAAAGTTCAAGGTATGTTGCTTAGTTTAAACCAGTCAGGGAAATCCGATGGCATTGTCTCAGTTTGATACTTGAGTGAGATCATAAACACCTCAAACATGTTAAGCAGAAATACACACAAAATAAAAAGTTGGTTTCTTTAAAAACTCATGTGTGTGTACCTATTCATTCATATTACTTCAATTTGCTCTCCACAATAATATGTGGCAACACTTACATGTTTTCATAGTCATAGAAAGGAAGCATAAAGGAGGCACGCTCATAGAGATAATGTGATTCACTGCAAACAAGACGGTATTACAGGAACTCGTGTACAATGTTCATCCAGGAATTTTCTCCGGCCCCAACAGGGGATGGCACAAGTCCTGAAGCATGGACTTTACAGACATCTCCTTCAGAGGTGGACCGTATGAGCTCTTCAACAGAATACCAGGTACTCAAACATGCATCTGCCATACCCAAATTAGCCTCCAAAGCATGTCCCTAACCTATAACATTATACTAATACATCAAGCTCCATCTTGGAGCAATTTAGATTCCTTGTGTTAAGAAACCCCAGACCCTCTCTCTCTGCCCCTGTCTTGGGTCATCCCAGGTGACCCCCCCCCTCTCTCTCCCTGCTTACTTCGTTGTTCAGGCTAGTCAAGCAGAAAACCTGGCCAGATAAATTCCTATGGGGATGGGAGGGAGCTCTCTCTTCCTTCCGGCAGGCACTCTGAAAGCAGCACGCAAATTCTCTAGGCTGCTGCCTGGAGATGTCCTGTAAGTACAAAACCTAGAAACTAGCTAGGAGTTAGGAATTATGTCTAGGCCAGTTGTGTTTTAAAAGGGTCACACAGTCGGACCTTGTGAGACTCAAGTGCTTATGTTTGCTCAAAGTGTATTCTGACTTCCTTGTTCTCCCCCTCCTACCCCCGTCCTCTGATCAATAAAGGTGCCGGGTTACCGCTAGCCTTGCTGTTCTACTGTGGAGAGAGAGACAGGGAGGAGGCCTCCAGCTCCCAGCCTGGCGAGCAGAGTTTGTCTTCTTAGTTTCCCTCAAATTCTACCTGATGCTATCTTGGGATGCTGCAGGTTGAAAGAAGCACACAGATATATTACTGTGGGCAAAGCACCCCCAAGGTTCACAGGGTCTGTGTGCCCCAGGCTGCACAGAGCCCTACCAGAGACTAGTGCCCGGGTGGTGGCAGTGTTACCCCAGGCTTGCAGGTGTTCTCCAGGGAGCAGAACAGCTGGCTGTAGGCTCCCTGAGGGAGACTCCCAAAGTGAGGTTTTGGGGCTGGCACAGTGAGGTGGTTGGCTCTGCATAGTAGCGCTCCCTAGTGTGCATGCCACACCTTGTTCTCACCTTTTATTTTGGAAGGCTCTTCCAAAGCTTCCATGTTCTAATGGTTAGAAGCCTCTCTCTAATGGCCAGTCTAAATTTACTTGTCACCAGCTTCTATTTATTTCACTTTTTTTAAAAGTCCTTTAACATAAATAGTTAACCTCTCTTCCTAATATCCACCCTGTGCATGTAGTTAGAAAGAATAATAATATACCCTCTTAACCTTTGGCTTGCTATGTTAGACAAATTAACCTCTTGTAACCCCCTTTCATAAAACAGATTATCCGTTCTCCTAACCTTCCTAGTAGCTGTTCTCCACCCTTGTTCCACTTTAAAGCAATATTTTTAACCAAGGCAACCAGAACAGCACACAGTGTTCCAAAAGGAGCCTTACAATGCCTTGTATAGTGTATTAGCACCTGAGAACATGGACTGTTTGTATTCTGACTGTTCATGCTCATATGGTTCACAACCTGCTTAATTTGCAGCAGGTTGCCAAGTAAAGGATGGGCACAGATGCTTAATATGACTTCTGCTCCTAAGGGCACTGCTTTTCCACTCAGCCCAAGCACCTCAGCAGTCCGGCACAGCTGCCTGATGTGGTTGTCTGTATCCCCAGTTGATTTGAAATACTAATCTTTGCAAGGACTAAGGAGCCTAAACCTACAAATTATCCAGGATCTACTATACTTTCCCATCGCTACTAAAAGTGCTGTGTCTACTACACTGAAGAATTGCATTGTCCATTTTCACTGCTGCAGCAAACCAGCAGTTCATATTCAGCCTATTATTGACCAATACACCCAAGTCCCCCCACTCATCCTCTCTCCCATGGGTTACATGCCCCCCTCCTTATTAAAAAACAAACAAACAAACAAGTTTTTAGATGTACAACTTTTTACTTTGTATTGTATATATAAAACTGTATTGGGTTTTGTCCCATTCTTTGTTCATCTCCCTATCTTGCAAACTCTTTTTATTAATCTGAAGACAAGGTGACCTGCAGTCTGCCACCTCAATTGCCCTCAAAATGATCCCATCTGGGCTGATCAGTCATAGATGGAGGTAAACCAACTTCATTTAAAGGGCCATCCAACAGATTGAAAATGCTGGACTAATTTTCCTGAGTCTAAACTTCTGGATTTTTATGCAAATGACATAAAAATTGCATAAAATAAGCTTCTCTCATGCAGTATTAACACTGATGGCCTGGTCAAGTTGCAGCTACAGTTAATATAGTCTTCCTTTCTGTGTTCAGTTGGGTACAGACTTTTTAATTATTATGGTAAACACTTACACAGTTTGCTGATAACACTGCTTAGGGGGCGGGGTGGGGGAATGAATAAAGTGCACAAAGCACTGCAATATCTTTCATGATGAAAATAATTATTTCTGTGATTATATATATTATGCAAATTATAATAAATCAAGCTAAATTCTTATTTTAACACACTTTCTTATTTCAACTAAAAGATTTAAAAGAGGAAAGTGACAGTACGAAGGCTTGTTCATAATTTTAATTTAATTAACATCTCTTTTCCAGAAGAAAAAAAAAAAAACAACAACAAACCTCTGGCTTTCTAAATGGCCTTGAAAAGAGTTTTTAAAAATGCAGAACAAGTTTTGCCATTCTACTTTTTGATCCTGATGTCTATATTATTCTTTGTAGAGTCATTTTCATTTCTCTGACTCCTTTCAAGATTTCATGACATGCAACTGACAAGCTTTACCTGCAACATAATGTATGGAGGCCCCAGTTGAAAGGAAGCAGAAGTAGGGTTGACAATTGGGATATGAAACACAACCTTTTCCTGTCACTTTGTGATATTGAAGTGTGGCTGGCATCAAAGACCACAGCTGTCTAAGGGAGGGGTTGAAAGACCGTGTATGTCAGGTGAAAGTGTAGCAGTCTCTGGTTGCACTTTAAAATTTTCTTTTGTTAATTGTAAATTTTCCCCTATTTGGAAAGAAAAAAAACAGATTTTTGTTTTTCTTTCTTGGCTCTAGAAAGGCAGTTTCCCCAAATTATGTCATTTTTTGTTTTTATAGGTGAATACTTGTGCAGGGGCAGAATCAGATCTTGAAGTCTTAATTGTTGAAACACATTGATGACATCAAATGTGCTTTTTCTAAACATAATACTTATAGCTTATTAAAAAAAAATCCTTATATGGAACGAATCCCACATTTATTGCTGAAGAAAGCTCACTGTTAGTTTTGTCATCATCATCATCATCGTTTGTGTGGCTTGGGGGAACTTATGCTTATGGATGCTGGCTGACTGTTGAAGATGGGGAAAGGAGTTGCTGACCCCTAAAGAAAGCTTTTATCTAGCTAAAGAAGGTGTTGCAGAGCACTTAGGTACCTAGCTCCTATAAAGAGTGTAAACTATTAAGGTAAGAGCCCTAGCAGTGAGTGGGGAGCCCCAGCTGCTGGTTACCAGGGCAATCAGAGTGAGCTAGCGGCCCACACCTGCCAGCGCTCAGTTGACTGGAAGGGGTAGGGCCTGGTTCACATATAAACCCCAGGCCTGAGACCAGGATGGCAGTTCCCTGCCAGCAACCAAGGGGGAAGGACCTCTCCTAGAGCAACCAAAGGGGAGAGGCCTGACTGTCAGAGCAGCTTCTGACACTGTTGAGGGATAGAGTATTCCCCGGTATGGTTTGAATGATGTTACAGCTGGGCGGCTTGGATTTATGTTATATTCCAGGGGCTTGTGTTTTGTTTGTTGTTTAAGACCAGTGGTTTGGGTGAGGCTATTAGGGGAAGGAGGAGGCCTCATAGGGACTCACGGTAGTGTGGGGACCCCAGCGCCAGAGAGGGTGCAGCTTTTGGGGTGCACCAACCCCAGCACCAGAGAGGGTGCAGCACTTTGCAGGGCTGTGGAAAGCCCAAGCGCCAGTGAGGTGTGGAGTGAGACAGGGCTACGGAGAGCCCGAGCACCAGGGAAGGCGCAGCATGAGACAGGGCTGCAGAGAGCCCGAGTGCCAGGGAAGGCACAGCATGAGACAGGGCAGCAGAGAGCCCAGGGAGGACCAGGGAACCAAATTATAATAAGGCCTAGACCAAACAATGTCAGTTCCATCTGCGAGGCTTGGGCTGCCATGTAGGGGAGGAACGGAGCTGCAGATAGCGCCCCCAGGCATCGGAGAAGGAAATGGGCAGCCTCCCACTTAATTACATATATTAATCTATTAACAAAAAGGCATGGCAGGTGAAAAGGCAGGCAGTTAGCCCATAACAGGTGGGCGGGGCCACCAGTAGATGGACCCCAAAGAGGCATTACAGAAGGCAAAAGAAGAGAAAGGGAATGGTTCCCAGGGAATTCCACATCCATGACATGGATTCATATTTGTACTTCTGTTTTCCACTACAGAGCCAATAGCTAGCCCTTGTATTCAACACCAGTAGCCGACCTATTGACCTGTACTCTGGAGACAGGTCACAGGAAGTATGGAAGAACCTTGACAATAAGATACTTAAATTGTCTCAGGCTAAAGGAATCAGTATGTTCAAGAAACCCTGCAAGTGAGGATAAAGTTGGTGTAAGCCATATTTATTCTTTTCCCAGATCAGAGAAAATGATATGCCTGGTGAAATGAGAATTCTACTCAAAGTTTTGAAAAATGTCCCATGGATAACTCCAGAATTGCTCTCCCTTCTCTTCTCCTTTTGTTACTTATGAGACTGTTTGGGTTTGGCTCTACCACAAGCTTGATATCAGTGCAATGGAGACCTATAGTAGTTTGTTCCTGGCAGGCAGTTCTTTTTGTAGCCATTTCTGGATCTTCATTTCTTCTTCTACCACCACAGCTAATTGAGGTTTGAAATGAGGACAACATAAATGTATCTATAGACATCTGATTGCTTCTCTCTACTGAACGCATTACAGTGGAATGATAGCAAGAGATGCAAGGTGTTTTCATCTACATGTTAGGAAGATGACAACTAAAAGTGTTCAAACCAAAATAAAATCTTTAACACACTAAGATTGATCTAGGCCTGTGATATTTGTTGTTCAGTCAAAACTAAGAAAAACTTAGTTTTCATCCCGTAAACAAGCCATAGATATGGAGGGTGTTCTTGTTAACATCTTGCCAAAGGGGGCCACAGCAAACTCAGAGGCCTGCAGAAACTGAAACATTGCATGCAAAGAGTCCATCCCAACAGAGACATGTCCAAGGTGCTTCTTCTGCATGACAACACTCACCTACACACCAGCTTGTGCACCAAAAAATCAACTTCATTGTTTGGATGAACTGTACCTCCCCATCCTCCACACACTCTAAAAGACTTCATAGATTTCATAGACATTAGGGCTGGAAGGGACCTCGGAAGATCACTGAGTCCATCCCCCTGCCCCAAGGGCAGGAAGTCAGCTAGGGTCAAAGGATCCCTGCAAGATAAGTGTCCAAGCACTTCTGAAAGGAGTCCAGAGTAGTTGCTTGCACCACCTCTAGGGGAGTCTATTCTAGGCCTTGGGGACTCGGACAGTAAAGAAGTTTTTCCTTTTCATATCAGCAACAATGAGCAGATTTTGATCCTAAACTCTAACCATGGGTTCTATTAAAAATGAAGTGGTAAATCTGAACACAATCATTAGAACTGAAATGATTCGTATTAACTTTGATAAATTATACTTACTTTTAGTAGATACAGGTATTACATATCATGAAGAGTCTGAAAACATTATCGCCTAAATAACTATTAATGGTAAAGATGATAGAGTTTTATTTGAAGTTTAGCAAACATAAATGGGCATGTTGTGGGGTCATGTGGGTATATGTAAATACTAACAGCACATTCCTTGACCCAGCAGAGCTCCAGAGTGCCATGTGGGCAGTTTCACAAGCAACTCCTGGTAGCTCCTTTAAAGGAAAATAGAGGCATTACCGCTCAGAATGTCCCTCATCAAGCTTCTCTGCCAGAAAAACATCATTGGGGTTGCTATATTTTTCAGATGTTGTTGCTATGTTAAAAAAATAAAAAGCATGTGGTATCTAGAATGAAAAACTGAAAATTCGAAGGACACCAGTGATTTGAAAAGGTTAGAACCCATGTGTTGATATGAGAGAGAGAAAAACAAGAGGTACTATTTCTAATCACTAACCTTTTTAATACCTACAGGTTTTCTAAGCTGCACTGTAATGAATATATACTTTTAATCAAAACATTGAACAACATTTTTCCTTCACTCCCATATTATACCAATAACCAAAGGAAGTACATAGTAAGAAATCAGTTAAAAACTGCAATATTGAAAGTACTCTTACATTTATCTCAGCATGTTCTGAATACATCCTCCTATTTTTCTTTTAAGTATATACTTAACTAAAGCGTGTTTATAGAGATCAAAACACTGAACCGCAAATCATTACTAAAGTCTCCCTTAGATACAGGCACAGCACTACCCAAACACCTGTATGCGTTGGCTAAATGTTAATGCATTCTGTCAAAAACAGATTACCTTCCACGGCTAAATTATTCAATGTCATTATCTGTATGAGCCATCTGCAAGCTTAATGCCCTTGTGTTCTAAAATTCTGAGCGCCTGCTACACTATTTTTGTTTTACGTTCCTGCATAAATCTGTTAAACTCAATATGTTACTGCAAATTCCCAAAATCAAAGGCAATCTGCTGGCCTATAAAACACTGGTTACTGAAAATCGAAGGGTTTAATATGGTAACAATTCAAGAAGTCAGTAAGCAATCTTTGTACGCTGAAGGTCGAACCACATGCTACAGTAGTTTCTTAGATAATCCATGCTGTAAAATCGGATATGTATCTGCTATACACAGTGTGGCCTTGAACCCATTCATGTATTTCATATCTAATAAAAATCTGAACAGTTGGTCTGATTGGATTTTAAGTGATGCAAATTTGAAAATCAAATTGGCAGACTCCCTTCAGACTTGGTCTATTTAAACTATAATTGTAAAGAACTGCAAATTACATTTACAGTACTACTGAATTCTCAAGAGATTCAATATGAATTTTACAAGAGGGAAACTATTTGTCATTTTAAATCCGTTAATAACAAATAAAATGTATTCAGCATATGATGCTCTATCATTTTGCTATTACAACTTTGCTTACATAAGCGGCAAAAATGTAACTGTTCTTCACTGCATAGAAAGCCACTTATTTTTCATAGTAATATAATCGCATAGTTTGACTTGTTTTGTTACTCCATTAGTCTGGAAACAAAAATAAATAAAGATAATAAAAGCGATACATATATTATTTACAGAGACTAGAATGACATTTCCAATTAAAAGTTTCTTAGAAATTCAAACATGATGTAGTAAGAATTCACTCAAAAGTGAGTGTGAAAACAATGGTGTTTTCTAGCTTAACACTAAACTAAGCCTCCCTGCCCCAAACAAAATAAAAAAAAAGACAAGACAAAAATACCCCAAACCACTGAGTAAATTATTTTAAAAGACTTTGGTCAAAGACGGGCGTATCAACCCAGAATCTTCCCTATAGTCAAATCCTTAGTTGAAAAGTATGATTTAATCTGAGAACTAAAATTTCTTGCAAAAAAACCCCAACAAAACAGCCTCCTTTTACTTGCTTTGATCACCAATCTCTGGTCAGGTAACCCTTCAAGCACTTCTATGCTTGAGGATAAGCAGACATAAGCAGATATGCCCAAGTAAAAACAAAACCTTGAATTATTTTGTTGTTGGTTTATCAGCTCGTGACTATAACAATCAAATGCATGCTCACAATCCAGAGTCTCAGTTCCCTTTCCTTAGACCAGTGATTCTCAGCCAGAGAGCCAAAACATCCCGGGGTGCTTTGAGATTCATTTTGTGGTGTAGCAGGAGGCCACACAATGTTAGTACTGTTAGGTGTGCAAACATGATTTACAAGATAAACCTGGAGATTTCAAGTAGGAAATTTTAGGGTGCATCTCAACGTGTAAGGGCATATGTTTCCCATGGGACACACAGCAGCAGCACCTAGTTGCCATTTGAACCCAGGCACATCCCTGTGCGTATGCATGGCAAAAAGACCCAGGTCAGGTAGGGGAGGCTGCAGTAGACTTACCTGGGCTTCTGGGGGACTCCCGGGGCAGCAGCAGCACTGAGCTGGTCACTCAGAGCCTGGCCAGCAGCCACAGCATGGCTCTGGCTGGCCAGGCTTTGGTTTCCTGTGGTGCACGCCGCCGCAACATGCACCATGCCACTTTTTTCACCAGGATCTCCCAGTCAAACTTTCCACCGTGTTGCAAATTAGCAGCACAGTGAATGGGTGCACGTGTGCTGCACGTGGTCTGCAGCTCCTCAAATGGGTTTGAGGCACCGCAAACCACATGTGCACGCTCACCGGGATGCGCCCTCAAATGTTAAAAACATTTTGTCCTCCTATGGCTTCTCTGAGTTATTGGAAGCAGAAGAATTGCTCTATTATTTTTCTATACTCAAAAAAACAAGTGAAAACTAAGAGCTGGTATTTTCTGAGGGATACCTGGTATCTAAAAAGGTTGAGGATTGTGGCCTTAGACATTGCCTTTCTTCCTCTCCAAAAACACCCCAAGTCACTCATTCGTTCTCTGTCTAGCTCAGGCCTGAATTCTGCAACTTCAGGCCTGTGGACAGACCCTTGAACACTGTCAGAGCTTCACTGAAATTTAACTGGACTTTTAACTTTTTTTTTTCCGTCAAGTGATTTTCAAAATAGCAGATACAACAGTCTTAACCTCATAAGGGAACTGCACAAATGTTTGAATTGTCCTTGTAAATCCAAATCAAATCTCAAGGCTGTGTTAGACTTGCAACTTGTATGAAAAATAAATTAAATCCTGCTGTGGCTGGAATCACAAAGTAAGGATCCACTAATTAACTGATATTGCTCCTCTAACTTCTCATGTGTGTTTTAATTTACTTTGGAATCTAAGCTAGACAAATATTTCTGAGGAATTTCCCACTTAATTTATTAAAATAGCAGTTTCAAGTCTATCAGTGCTTTGGCCTCCTCAAAAAATTAAAACAAGTAAAAGCCTCCCATGATCACCTCTACTGTGAGGCAAAGATGAAGGTGGAAGAATAGATGACAATCATTTTTAGAGGTTTGTGAAGCTGCCATAAAAAAAAAAAGAACAACTGCAGAGGGCAGGAAATGAAGCAATGGGTTTTAACTGCAGCAAAACAGATTTAAATTAATTTCAGAAAAAAAACCAAAAAAACACTTCCTTACAGTCATAACCGCAGGGTGATAGAATAAGGTATTCATGGAAGTTATGGAATCTCCTTCATTAGCAGTTTTCAGAAATAGTCCGGTTTAGAGCATTTGTCTGGTTTAGAAACGGTGTTCTGCATTCATGCAGGGAATTATACCTTTGGCCAGGTACAGACATTACACTTAACAGAATAAGTGATAGGAAACCAGTCTATACCTGTAACAGAACAGAAGTTCAGCACACATAGTCTGGTTTAAAAATGGCGATACCCAAAGATTTGCCCCCACTCCACCCACAACAACAGGGTGAATATGTGTTCTGTTCACTACTGATCTAAACTATGCTGCGTGCTAAGAAAGAACATTTTTCTATTTAAACTTTTCAAGTCTGTAGCCGTCCTTCCTATCGTATACCCTGGACTGTGCAGTGAGGCCCTTGCAGGGTTTCGAAGGGCCCCAGGCCATAGAAGAACCTGTCCATGTGAAATATCTGGCATGCATAATCTGGCCCCATATCTCCAAGCTTATTTCCAATTCCATGGCATGTATTATATGCAATGACAGACAAGGTTCTTTGGGTGAATTTGATTATCTTTTATTAGGTCAACTCAAGTAGTTGGAATGCAATCATATATGTAATGAGTACTTCTTTACTCTGGGCCCGCTGTCCAGAAAACCCTTGTTGCTTAACACTTCTAAAGTGATACAGAAACTCTGCTTATCACTTCTTGTTTGGTTCATAAGCATATAATTTTTGGGCTAGTTGCTACAGTCTTTTCACAAACAAAACTGCAACTCAATCCAATATTGTCTATATTATTTTTGCCCAATAAGGTTTTAAAACAGCTATAAATAATAATCAGTTCTTAATATGCAACATTTTCTTCTGCAGAAGGAATCCAGAATGAATATGAAGGAATCATGCATTACTCCTACATATACAGCCATCTCCAGGTATATATAGCTGTATATTAGTGATGTTTCATTTTAAGCATGGAAAAACATGGCTTTTGGGTTACTTTTTAATATCTGAAAATTAGGGATTTGGGTTTGTTTTTTTTTATTATCATTTAATCAGAGAAAACCAGGAACCCAGGTCATGTCAGTGGCGGGCAATGGCAATCATTCTAAAAGACTATTTTATGACTTTTATAAGCAATGACTTTCATAAATGACTTTTATAAGCAATCCGGTAAAAAAATCCAATAGAAAGCACAAAAGGAAATTTAGATAGAATGCAATTACACAAATCTGAGTTTGCTTGAAAAACACAATGGCATTAACACACTTGCCTTTCAAAAAAATATTTCATGAGATCTTCAGTGAATGGCATATATTTAAGGCATCTCCCCCCGCCCGAAACTATGTCTGAATTAGGACATCTACCAAAAAATAAATTGGAAAGTCACTGATGTCTTTGCTCACATCAGGTTTTGTGCAATTACCCTCCTGGCATCCCTAGACCTTTTTCTTAGTAGCCTTTTCCCTCACTTACTTCCAATCTTTCCTTGAGCCCTAAAAGATGAACTTCTCTTCGTTCAACCTCCCCCATTAAAAGCTCTCAAAAATGATCCACCAATGACAGACGCGCTGTTACCTCTCAGCTCCGTGTTCTTGGGGAACCCTGGCACAGGATGCAGCCTGTCTGACTCCTGAAGGACTCACCCCACCCCACCACACCAGCTGAACAAGAACTGATTAGAGATTAGAGGAAGGACGTACAAAAGGCAGTGAAAATGCAGGAGGAGACGCACCTAAATCCCCCCAGACAAGGGTGATAAGAGTGAAGAAACTCCCCTGGTCTCATTTACATCAGAGATGGAACCGGATGGCAACTCATTTACATGGGAGATGGGACAGGAAAGCACCTCCATTAGCATTCAGGATGGAGAACCGGGATTCCAAGGCAAGGACCGCACTGAACTCTGGGACCAGAGAAGCAGGGGAGCACTGCATGATGCGGGATCCCTGCTCCATATGCTAATCAACCCACGTCTGCACACACCCAGCTCAGCAGTTATCAGACCAACTCTAGTAATGACTCCTTGATTGGTACCCAAAACACTGAATCTGCCTGTCTGTATGGTGAGCTCCCCCAGAGTAATGCCACCCATAGCCAGGGGTGATCACCTCCTATTATCCAGCATATGAGCCATCCTTTACCCATAAACAAACCTCGTGTTCTCCCTTGAGCCATTGCTAGTTCTCTACAAAAAACCCAACCCAAGCTCAAGTTTCTGTCCTGGTGCTTGGATCCAAAAGTTGCACCAGCTCCACTCCTTTTCTGCGTGCGATCCCTCCATTGATCATGCTGAGGGCTCTGCCTGTCTGTAAGATCCACCAAGCACCTGGGAACCTCGACTGGTTCAAGCTTTGCTGAGTGGTGAGACCCCAACTCTCTCTCTCTCTCTGACTCTACGATCCTAACTTTGCTTTCTAACTCCATGCACAGCTTTCTAAACCTGACTTTTTCTGATCAAACTTGAGCTAGACCTCCCCAAATACCTAACTGAAACTATGTAATTCTGTAATTGTTTTATTTGTCTCTCTTGTATGGCTATTACTACTGGTATCATCATAATTTCATATACTTGGCAATAAATAACTTCTATGCTCAAGCTGGTTGCTATACTCTCTCTCTGAACCTTACTTACTCTTCCTTCCCTTTGACCTCCTCATTTGCTCTGCAGCAACACTTCTTTTACCTAAGCCAAAGATCCCTGTAATGCCCAATACTACAGTGGGGTCTGCTCATCACAGGAGTTACTACTAGGACCACTGTGACATGAGATTGGGACGTGCTGAGTTTTGAGGCGCATGAGGGTATCAGCTGAAAGTGCTGATCAGACCCAGCCTGCTCAGACAAACTCTGTTAGCGCCTGCTGAAATAAGGGATGAACTGAATTCAAGGCACATGAGGGTGTCAGCTTGTCAATGCTGAATAGTCCGGCCTGACTCAGATGCACTCTGTTAACCCACGTGCTTGTGTCTGACTGCATTTTATTGTTGCCCTGATGAACTGAGTTCAAGGCAGATGAGGGTGTTAGAATGTCAATGCTAAATAACCCGGCCTGGCTCAGGCGTATCCTGTTAATCTGGGCGTGTGCGCATATATGTGTTGGACTGATTCGGTGGTTGGAGGATCCCAGCTCCATTGAAACTGAGTCCTGCAAGATAGCTCCATTGGGGGTGAGGACTTGCAGAAGGGAGAGATACAGCTCCATATAGAAACACAAGTAGCACAAGCAGCACATTGATAGACTTACAGAGACCCCAGAAATGTACCCCTAATAAATGAGCACACCCCAAAGTGACGGGCAAATCTGGTAACAATGCCTACTGAAAATAAACTATAACAAATATTGATGCAAATTTCAGAAGACATCACTTAATATCCCGCAGTCATCAACTGACTGAAACATACTGTCCGTAGGGTTTAGAATATATGCTTGAATGGAAGAGATATGGTTTTCCTCCGTATTTCTGTTTCAAATATCTGACTCAAATCAGTACTTCTAATAAACCATCACAATGTCCTGCTTAAAACTCACCCAGAAAGAATTATTACCGACTGACTTTTAAGTATTCATAAATGCACATCAATACTAAGGCAACAGAGGCAATGTGAATGGGTTTCATTAGATTATCTGTTCAAACTAAATGTAATATAGGGAGAAGTCAAAAATGTTTTCTCCCCCAAACACATCTATAGTGTAGGTGGTATGTAACAACTTGGATCATTATGCATATTTGCAACTATATTAGAAATTGGTGTAAATAAAAAAAAAAAAGGACAGATTCTCCTAGCCATATGTCTTTTAAAGGCAAAGTACGTTGTTTTGCACATTTCTAATAAAGCTGCTCCTCAACAGAGCCACTGGCTGCTCTTATTAAAAAAATAAAAGTAATTTGCCTAAAGATCTAAATCACACTAATGCAGTTAGACTACTGTGGGGTTAGCCATCTGGTTTAGTGGCTCATTAGTAAAGAAATGACCCCTATGCATAAAACACAGCTGGGTCATTCCAAGCTAATGAGCCTTAACGTTTTATTGTCTGGTACATCTACAAATGGATGAATGTGGCTCTTTATAAGTTTACTTTTAAAACATTTTTTTTAACTTACTACTAACAATTAAACATATTATTTATTTTTATTTTTGTAACATATGCCAAGAACAGTGAATACAGAAATAAGATTTCCACTCGTATAAAGTCAATATGGATTATCTGGAGAAACAACAATAATGCAATACATTCACGAGAAAAGGGTTCATTATTTTAACTTTCTTGCACTAGAGTTTGATTGAGAAGTTTACAATGCTGGCAAATTCTGTACCTTAGCCCATTTATGTATTGCTATTTATTTCTATTTTAACTCTAAAATATTTGGCTAAATAAATTTGTGGAATTATGAGTTAATTCCTGAAAAGTCATTTGGATTCCTCGTGTAAGAGATATTCACACAACAAACGTTTACAGGATCAGGAATCAAAACAGCTGTTCACACAAGAACCTTAGACCTCAGCTGAGATATGTAGGTAAGCATATGCCTAATTTATACTCATATGACTAGACTCATTGGCTTCAGTGAGACCCTTTACAAGATTAATGTTAGATATCTGCTTAAATAGCTTACTAACTCGAAGTCTGAATATTCTCATGATGTGATGAGCAGCCTCCACTCCAAATCATTGGGAACTCAGGACACCCAGCTTCATAGGACTTGGCACACAGGTCCTGGTCCCACAACTGGACGTCAGCTGGGCTCTTCAAACACAAAAGTCTGCTTATATGCTCCGTCTGCAGGTTCAATCCCAACTTTATAAGTCCTGAATTCTACTTTACGTTCTACAGTCCTATAAGTTCTAGAGTGAATTATACTTCTATACTTTTATAAGGAACAGTGAAGGTCCAACCCCCTCCCCAATATATTTTGTGCTTACATTACATTCACTGCTACTTGTCCCCAGGGAATGCCCATACCACGCGTGCTTCGGTGCACGGCAAGTTACCTCAGGTGGGCTAGGGGATGCTGGGGCCAGCACTGGGCTGGCCCTAGCTGCCTTACTGGGGGTCCTGGGGGTCTCCCAGGGCTGTAGCAGTGGCAATTTTGCCGCACAGAGCCTGGCTGGCAGCCGGAGTGGCTCCAGGTGGCCTGGCTCCTCTTCTGAGTGGCACACACTGCCCATGCTTGCGCTGCTCTGTTTCTTTGTTTTTTTCTGTGGGATATCCAGGGGTAAAAAAACCCATGGAAAAAAAAAAAAAAGCAGAGCAGCACATGCATGGGAAGTGCACCTTTGCAGTATGGAGAACATCTAAATGTGTGGTATGTGGCACTGCATATGTATTTGCAGCGCCACGTACCGTACAGCCTGACTCATCTGGCCATGACCTTAATAGCCGAGTTGCATTCTCTCTTCTACTCATAACAGTTTTTTAATGCTAACTTAATTGTTTTGTTACAAAAATAAGTATAATAAGTTGAATATAAATGACCGAGCACCCGCTGCAAACACAGGATGCATTCATGGACGTAGTTCATGCTTAAAATTATATAACAGATTGTTCAGATAAAGGTTTGAACTACTAGATCCCCAGTCATTCAAAATACTGTTCAGCTTTAACAGGTAACATATATTTTAAAACAAAGTAATGGAATAAGATACAAGTTGAGTGCTTGGATTTTATAACCTTATTCAAATTCCAATCATTTGAATAAGTCTACACAAAAGCCAAATGAAAGATATAATTAAGTTATTAGGAAAAAGGTCATGTCTGCAATGAAAATTAAATTCTGCACTGTAAAAACATCATAAGCTTGTTAAAAAGAAGTGAAATAAACAGGATAACGTTACCAGCCTTTCACAATGGGCCAAAATTTCTCTTCTACACTTTGAGGGGGAAGGAAAAAAGGAAAAACAACAAAATATACAACAATTGGTAAATTCTCAGCCTGAGTGGTCTCATCAGCTTGGAAAACTCAATTTTGTTTAGCTTTTTCCCCTTCAAAATGCTATAATAAAATATAACTAACGCAATTTTGTCCAGTTTCTTGGGTTTCCAGTGTTCAAAATGCGATTATATTAGATGTCACTGTTCACCCTACCTATCACTGTCAATATTTTTCAGCTCTTCCATGACATCTCTTATCAACAATAGATTGCATGGTCTTTATTACAATAGCCTAAGAGAACCAAGGGTTTCATTACATTAATATGTCTCTGGTTAATTCTACCTTATCTACTTATTCAGCTTAGCCTTAAAACCCAATTAAAATCTAATTTATCTGATCCCTGCATTCAAATACTATTTGGCAATGAATCTGACAGTCTTGTAGTAACTACATTACTACACATTGTGCCCCAAGGTACTGTAGATAATGCTTTAAAAATATGATCGGTGTTCATTTAAAGCTACAGAACTCTCTTTTGGGGCTCTCTGATTTCACACTGAAGAACAAATATTTTATGATAATGCAAAAATCAAGTTATGTTATTAACTTAAGCCAATCCTTTGGTAGTACAAATGGGAATTGCTCCACTGGAACTGAAGGGATATTTACACCAGCCGAGGACTTAGTCCATACTGAGCTATTCAATGTCCTATGCCGAGAGGTACTTAGCCATGGTAGCTTGAAGTGAGGCAGAAGGCAGGATAGATTTACACCTCATAGACTAACTAAATCAGAGATCCATAGCATAAACCTTCATAAGCAACAGGTTTACTTTATCCAACTTCATTAATCTATAAAATGCAAATATATCCTGCCTTCTGCCTGACCTATTCCAGTCATAAGGATGAATGGAAAATCATAGAGAGGTAGTTGTAACCTCTCAGTGTTGGCTGTGAAGCTGGGATGTGTAAAAAGAGGAGCACCACAAAAGTGTAACAGGAGGAGCACCACAAAAGTAAAGGATATTTTGGAGATTACATAAGCACAGGATCTGGCATAAAGTGATTTTTTTTTACTTCTGGTATATGACTTGCCCATGACATTATGCAATTAAAGAACTTTGTTAGACTCCTAAGACCCTGGATCTTGCATTCACAGCCTTTAACACTGAAGCACCCCTTTAGAAGATGCTCCTGTAGACTTTAATTGTGATTTGCTACCATTTTGTTATGTAAAGATTTGAGTGGAACTTAATTTGGGGAGAGGTCTTCACAAAGTTATTTGAAGGAGGGGCATCACATACTGCAACTTATGTACTGCCTTAAAAGATGGTCAATATATATTAAACCTTAACTGTGGGTTACTTTATAAAGCTAACAAAATTACTCCTTTGTCCATTAAACATTTTCTAAAGATTCATCTCAGGTCAACAGAGAAACTGACTCAAAATCTTTTTTTTTTTTTTTTTGGCTATATGAGTAACAAAGGATTTTAAAAAAAATTATATATGTCATAAAATAAATTCTCGAAGTTGGTACTTTTGTGGCACCAACTACTGTATTTCTCACTGATATCCTGATATGCTAAGAGATAAGACATAAACATTTTTATTTTGCTTAGTGTAGTGTCTGAGATGACTAGTTCCATGTTTTTATGAGAAGTAGTCAATGTTAAAAATCCAAGAATAAAGTAAAATACAAGCTGCCGATCAGAGAATAATCCAGCTTTCTAACGGTATGAAAAATGTTATTAATTGATTACACAGGAGGTGATTTTTCCCCCCTTTCATTTGTCAGTTCAAACAAATTACATGTATTACTATGTTCATAGAACATACTGCTCTGCAAGGAGTGACACTGAGTTTCAACTGACAAGTTATTCTGTTGTAATCACAAGATATGATCTGTCAAAGAAACTCCACTGCAATCAGTAAATCACAAGATGATATGACAAGTCAGACAGCAAAATTCCATGCAGTGCAATGAAATTGTGCTATAGGGCTTTTCATTTTATCATATGATTAGTGCAGTAGAAGGCAACTTATAAGTTGATCTGTGCTATATACAGTGTCTACTCTATTTATTTCAGTACATGTGTGCTATTTTCCCTGATTAACAATAAACCAGAAAAAAAAAAAAAGATAATTTCTGGTGTGAAAAAAATCAATAACAGTAAAATCAGAATATCAATAATTTTCTAAAATGCAAGTGGGTTTTAACACATGATCTTTTACTCTATTGTTTATGTGGTTATTGCATACAGAATCAAAATAATTTACTTGCCTTAACAAACCTTTTGAATCTAGTGTCTTGTTAAAGAGCCTGTATCTAATAAAAATAGGTCTCCATTTTGTTTATTATTAAATTTCCTTTTATTACTGATATATGGCATCAGAATACAGATCTTTTAATTATGCAGGCCACACTTGTGGTATGCAAGTGTGCCCTCTTCTGGACATCCAAAACCGTTAATCCAAGCTCCTAAAAGTGGTTATACTTTCATACCATCAATAAACTTAATATTAAATAAAATAAATAAAACCAAAGAACAAGAGTAGCACTACGTAGTCCTCAGATTCTACGTTGAAAATGTACTTCTGAATGACTAAAACTCACCATTGTCATGTACATAAAGCATCTTTACTCCTACACATAACTTTATAGTTTGAACAGCTAAAATAGGTTAAGACCTCATAAATACTACTGATGTGTTTATACGTGCATCGTAGACATACTATACATATGATGTGTCAATATTTGTGTGATACGATGTGTCAAGGCATTGGTAACGCTATATAAAATGACCTGCCTATATTTTGACCTTTATATGTAACCTATAAGCAAATACACCCCTAATAACATCACTATTTTTACTCCCCCTTCCACCCCCACTTTTGGATTACCGCTAATTTTGTACCTAAAGGAAAAAATCATAACCTGCTTGCAACAGATTAACTGCAGCTAACAACTTCAAAGCGACTGTAGTAGCTCACGTTCTGAGAGCACAGTGAAAGTGGTATAAATTTAACTCCTAAATCAGATAATATAAGAACTACAAAGCATACTGTTAATAATGACCTGCATTCTGGATGCATCTACATGTGCAATTAATATGTGATGAACGCCAGAGCAGTTTGCACCGGAGTGCACTGCTCCTGGGCACAGGATCTACACGTGTGCCTGAGACAGCAGTACTTTCAGCTCCAGATTGGCAGCTAGCTCAGATGGTCAGCCCCAGGGTCCAGATGGCAGTGTCAGGCAGCAGAGAAGCTGCATGGGGCACAAGGGTGGCAAAACTGTGGAGCCGTGTGGTTGACCCCCCCAAGCCTTACTGCACCCTAATACCGGCATTCATGTATCCGTGACACTTTGCAGCAGAGCTAATTAGTCAACTTGGCAGTAAAGTGCATGTGTATATGCACCCTCTGCCTCTGAACACTCATATTGCAAACTATCACTAGGGACAAAGCCTATCTGTCCACCTTCAGAAGATACATAATTGACTCAGAAAACTTCCACTAGTTTTCCGCTACTGCTTGGAAGATTTTTTTTTTTTATTCTTTCCTCGTTGGTTGTTTTTATTTTTGAATGGGCATCCTTATTTGGTTTTATTTTTGCATGTGGTGAAATTAAGCTCCTGTTATACCAAAAAATCTTAAAGTTACAGAAAACAGTATGAGGCATTTGGCAAGATATACATTTAGGCTAAGCACAGACATTCAATGGGGTTAGGGGAAGAAAGTTAGATCACGTTAAAAATGGCCACCCAATCTAGCTTAGTCCACCCCGATGTGGATCTTACTATTAGGTCACTAGTTAGCTGGATCTACGTGCGAACTATATAGAGGTTCAGTTTACACAGACTAGTCTAAAAATGGCAGAATCTGGTCTAAGATAGACCTGGATTGATGTGCACTTATCCCTGATCCCACCAAACCCTCCTGCACCCCACCAACCCCCTGTGGGCCCTGCCTGCCCCCCTGATTCTCCTACAGATGCCATCTGTACCCCTAATCCCCCCGATCGCTCCCACAGATCCTGTTGCCCCCCCCACAATCCCTCCTGAAGATCCTGCTTACTCCCCCCACAATTCCTCTGTGGCCTTTGACTGTTCCCCATTCCCCTATGGACCCCCACAATTTTCCCCAGGCCTGCTTGCCCCCTCTGATTCCCACAACCCCCCTGCTAGCCCCACCCATCCCAACTTACTGTAGATCAAGTGGCTATTTTTAACTTGATCTAACCTCTCCAAATGTCTGTACTTACCCTTAAAGTTTAAAAGTTCACTGATTCCAGCAGGCATATTTTGATTTTGGCATGTCCACCCCACCTTCACAATGAGCTTGGGTGCACTGTTAAGAATCATGCCCTGAGCTGAGGACAGGCACACTGGGACACATGAACTTGGCAACACTGCCAAATTTCTGGGACTTTGTGTATGTTAATCAGAAACAAGTGGGTGGGTCACACTCTTTGGCAGCACTCCCAGGCTTATTGCACAGGCAGCACAGTCATAGCTTTTAATATACTTCCAAAAATATTTTAGATACTTTTGTTGTGCACCCAACACCTAAACTATATAATAACAAATTAATATCCCATAGACACACAGAAGATTGAAGGACATTTCATAGATATTGCACACTCAAATAAAAAGATAACTTTAAATGGCAACATGTCCATTTACTTTAAATACAGCAATTGTCATTGCAGCACAAACTTCTAACGTCATGTATATTTGATATAGGGTTGGTGAAGTCATTACTACTTTGATGTACTGGATTAAGAGCAACCAAAAATAAATACATTATTCAGATTCTTATTTTTGAAATAAACTGGAAAAAGGAAGGTAGAGGAGCAACATAAATAGGAGACAATGACATTTATGGAAAGATGCAATGTTGTCCAATCCTATGTTTTATTCAACAACCCGTATCTTTGTTGGGTTTGACTTCAGTGACTTTGAGAAGGGGAACAATGATTATAAGGATAAACAATAAATCTAAGTATTTTTGGTGGAAAAGAACATTTTCAATTTCGAATACTTAGTAGTTTTGCCATAAAAGGGATTTTTTCTAAAATGATTCTTGTTGAACACTTTGTTTTGAAAATATCAATGTTTTCCTTTCATTTTTTTTAAATTTTGAAACTGAAATTATAAGGAAAGACAAAGGCAACAAATACCACAAACTGAGATAAAATACTTTATTCTGGGTAAGATGACCATACTTCCTGGGCAACACACAATCCTGACTTCCATAGTTTAGTCCTGATGGGTTGGTCAAAAGTCTAGGAGTGGAGCTTAGCAGGGAGGCAGAGTGGCATGGTGCTCCAGGCAGGTGACTGGGCAGGCATCACTGCTTCTGTGCAAGAACAAGGTGGATAGACTGGAGCAAGGACCGCCCCACCTGCATATGGCAAGTGGCAAGGACTGGACTACAGAAGCCGGGAATGTCCAAGTTTTCCTAGGATATATGGTCACCCTAATTCTGGGTTGAATGAGACATTTGCAGTTGACTCAAGCATGTATCTGTTTGTTTCACTGAAAAGACCCAAATATATTAATTTCCATTTCCTTTCCAAAAAAGATTTTTTTTCACCAAGATCTTGTTACTTTGACAACCAACCAAAACAAATCCCACTATTCTGTCTAGTGCTATTAAATATTTAGGAGTGCTCATTGGGGTAAAGAGAGAAGGAGATGACATGACTGAATAAGAGCCATGGAGGCTGCTACAGGTTTGAGCCATGTTCAGTGACGGAGACATCACAACAACATGTGCAGGATCTGGACTCAGTATATGATACTATGTGCTTAAGTATTCTTAGCAGCAGCATGGGGAGGTAGAATAAATTCTACTGGTCAAAGCCACTAGTATTGAGCAATCATCATGTTCAACTATACCACTAATGAGATCCAATTAAACAGAGCAAAAGGCCTTAAATTAGATGATCCAAATATATTATATCATAGCTTTAACACATAGTAGTGAGTTGTTGGTCAGTCAGGGCTGCCATATGCACTGCTGCCATCTGTCACTAGGCAGACTGTGGAAGCCTGCAGTGGATGTGACATGCATGCATACCCTAACTTGAAAGTATCAGCAGTGCAAACACACCACTCTTCAGGGTCTCAGCCTTCAGATGTCTGTATACATGGCTCTGGGTAAGGTTTCTTTTTTCTACCGGGAGAACAAATCTGGGAGAATTCTCCCAGATTATTGCAGCTTTAGTAATATAGTGTAAGACTCTTGATTACTATGTGTGATACCTACAAAACATTTTGCTTCCATTTGAGTTATATTACATAATTACAGAGATATGGGGGGTGACACATTATGATATGATGTCACATTTAATGTCAAGTGTACCACTAGAACTTCAGCAGACTCTTAACTTCAAAAGTATATATAAGAACTCTGCTGTACTGGAGCCTAAGTGGCAAAAAAGATAAAAGGTTAAGAGAGAAGGTATCCTGAAGGAGATAGGTATCCCTTGGTTGTTCTTTCTGTTTCTTAAAAATTAGTGCCAATGAATAGTATTACCTCAATCCATTTGACAAGTTAAATTATAATTGTGTACTGTATTTAATAGTGTGTGAAAACAAACAGTTTTCATCTTCTGTAAGTAGCGATGTCAAACCAGCTGAAAAGGAATATTGTTTAAGCAGAACGAGGCTAAAAACAAACAAATATAATATAGAGATTGAGAAGATAAATAAGAGGTCGAGGGAGGGATAAAAACAAAGAAGAAAGAAATCTCTCGGGAGAGACTCAATGATTTGCAGCACCTCTAGCTCTATTTAACAAGTCATATGTTCTGAAAAGGATATTATGGCAGTTTATATATAGTGTAGTGGCACCTAGAGGAGATGCCAGAAATTGTAAACAGCTTGCAAGCTTGGTATTCTGCTTTTATGAGGAGATAGTCACACACACACAACTGCATTTATAAATTAATAGGTTTCGCTGAACATCCCTTTTCTCTGCATATTAACTCTTACCAGGATTAATGATAATGCTAATTGTGTGCATGCACATGAGGCATTGTGATTGTTTGAAATGCTTGCTTCTCAGTTTAGGGATGTAACATTTGTGCAACACCCTTTCTGGGTAATATTAGAAGGAATTTATAAAGTGACAAGACAAAATACCATTCAGCCCCCAGAAAACAAAGAGTTCACTCTGTGTTTTTTCTTTCCTTCTCTTACCTTTCCACAGGTGTTCTGGGGAAAAGGTAAAAGTGGAAAAATCAATGTTCACAACCTGGTGCTAGGTGAAACAGAGTCTGGAAACACTTAACTGTGGGTATGTTTTGTTGATTGTTTCTTCTTCTGACATTTATTTATCACTTATTTAAAAATATGCTGATAAAGATTTATTCGGGCTAAAAAAGGGGCAGGGGCTAGTAATTCTAGTATTTTGTGTTTGATTAGAAGTGTTATATGGATAAAAAAAATATTAACTAGTATAAGCTAATGTGGTAGTTGGGTTAATGAAGTAAGTACAAGTATAAGCAGGTCACATAGCCATTCCATATGCAGTAACTGAGATAGCAATAGACAGCACCTATAGACATACTAAGTGTAGCAATCAGCTTAAAGACTCTGTTGAACTCCCAGGGACTTGGTTGCTGGCCAAAATGGAACAAGGAAATAGTCCTGAGTTATATCTGCAACAGTTGAACATCTGGAAACAAGCCTGCTGAAAGAGTCTCGAGGTCCATAAGGGCAATGGATTGCCCCTTTAGTGGCAGCGAAGAACTTTTAAAGCAGCTGTTCTGGCTTAGCTGGGTCTCACTGAGAACCGTTCCACACATTATGATTAGGAAGGCCATGATCACAACCAATGGCACAGAAGCAATTTTCACCTGTGCAGTCAATGTTCAGTAAACGCAGCCTCATTTTACTATGAAACCAGTATGGTCTGATTGTAGCACACCCATTTTGTTCAACCTTGCTGACTAGAGACACAGCTTGGGTTTGGTTTCACTGGGTTGCCAGTGAAAAGGCTAGACATACAGCTAGTGGAATATTTCCTGGGTTGGGTGACAGACTATGGACGTGTGACCACGGCTAGGAAAAAGAGAGGTCTGGGAGTTCTGCAGGGGGAAAAAGAAGGAAGGACAAGAGTGAAAGGAAAACAGAAGGTGTACAGGTATCATTTGAGGTACATATTTAGTTAACCAGGGACTTTCCTGATTTAAGAAAAGCAAAACACCATTGTGAAAACTATGAGGATTCAAAGACTACAGCTGTCTTAATCCCCTTAAGAAAGTCTAGATGCAGAGATGGGAATCACACATGCAAATGGCAAGTTTTGGAGACCAGGCCAAAAAAATAAATAAATAAATAAAATCTGTTGTTTCTTCTTCCAGAGGTAATCAGATCATAGCTGTAATTCCTGTTCCCCCACAATGTTGTTGGTTGTACCTTTCTTTGCTTTACAATTTTCAAATTTTCTCTGCAAGATTTCCAATTTCAGGAATTCATGGGCATTTTTACGTGCGCTCCATGGGTGGAGGGGAGAATTTTAATTAGAGTAGCTCCGAGAGCCGTTCTAATTAAAGCTCCCGCAGTGTCTTGTATATCAGCATCCCTACACTTCAAAATGGCGGCAGGGGTGCTTTAACTATAGCTCATTGAACTTTAGCTCGAGCTTTAGTTAAAGTGTCCCCGCTGCCATTTTGAAGCACAGGGACACCGATACATGAGACATGGAGGCTGGCTGGATCACGCTAATTAGTACACTCGAGCAGACTAGATGATTAATCAAGTCTACTCCAATGCATTGTAATTATAGCATCTCTGAATCTCGTATAGCAGCATCCCCACACTTCAAAATGGTGGCAGGGGTGCATGTAATTACAGTGCATTGGAGCAGCCTCCCTGCATGTGTACAGGTACCCATGAGGTCATGTTTCAAGGGTTCCAGAGCGGTCGGATTTATTTTTCTGCTTCTATGTCTGTCCAGAAATAGAAATTGGACCATAAAATACATTTTATACAGTGGTGCTGGATGTTAACTGCAACTAAGCAAAATCCAGGCTCATTTTACCTCTTGGGTTATGGTGACAATAAATGGCCAAACCTCAATGAAGGATCTTCCCAGTGCTTAGAAAGATTCTTCATCACCAAAGATTCCTATTAAACACAGCCATCACAATCACCATAATGGGGATTTTAAACAGTGAAAGGAATAGAATAATCTGTTTTGAAATTAAATTAATCTGAGAACCTAAAGAACATACCTAAGAAGTTCACCCAAACGGACATCCCCACACTTCTGTAGACACAGCATGTTGCAGAAAAAAGATGTTCTGTCTCAGATATTAAGTCAATAAATAATTCAATCTCGTTGTCAAGCAGATGCTCTATTTGAGCACTGTGCTAAACAAACTCATCAGAATTGCGCACCAAGGTGTGGCTACCAAAGCCCAAACTAGGGGAGATTGTTTCTCTTTCTGTTATTTGCAATCCAAGTATTACCACTCTTTTCTATAGGGCTTCCATATTTCGAATTGTGCTTATGGAAGACACGTACATCATACAATGGCATTGAAAAAATAAAGACAAGATACAAGGACTGAAGATGTAATCCTGAACTTCCCAAAACGGTAGGACCACCTGGATTCCCTAATGTTTTATTTTCTTTAATTTGTAAAACTGTAAGCAGCTAAACAGTAATATCATACAGGTAATAGTTACTGAATATATCAGTCACCATATCATGTCCTGATGCCATTTACCAAGCAAAGACAAGAAAACCAACTACTTGTACTGTGGCTGAGATCTGATTGTTCTGGATAGGGGATATAGACTCTTAAGTTATGTTTAGTTGACGAAAGGGAAGATATTCAAAGGATGGATATTAGACTGCTTGGAGCCCCATCAGAAGGAGAACATTCACCCAGGCAGAAAATGGTCCATCCTAATTGTTGTGCGTGAAGGAGCCGAGACAAATTCAAAAGTAGCCACACCACTCTAACGTTAATGTTCCTTCATCTAGGGTTGGAGTTAAGAGTAACGTTGCTCCATTTCAATTGTTCTTAGCTTGTTCACACACAACCAGTAGAACGTAACAGCTGCTGCCTTGGTGAAACATTTCCCGTTTGAAAGAACTCCAACTCTGTGTGTGCGCGCGCGCGCATGTGTATGCACATGCACATTTGCACATTTCTGTGACACTACGTGAACTGAGAAGAAACACAGAGAGACAAACAAGTAATATTTATCTATCTTACAGAGCAAAAGCTTCATTCCCAAGAATCAGATGCTTAGCAAGTCACAAATTTGACCAAAGGCACATTTGCAGATGTCTACGGGAAGGAAGTACACTTCTATCATACCCCACCCTGAGGAAAAATATTTTATTATCATAATTTCAGTGACTCCACCACTGTGTTAATCATATGAAGAAAAGGAAAACTGCTTTTTGTCACCCAGTAAAATCAGTGTTCTTCTGAGAAAACTGTCTGTCTTCAAGATGTGCACATTTCAGTTCCCATAAAACAGTATTGAATCAGTTAGTAGTTTCATTTTATCTCACAGATGAATCACTGTAAGAGCAGCATTAAAAATCGCTAACTATTAAGTTAAGGTATTGGTATTTAAAAAAGACAGAGGTTGCTCTTATCCAGTCCCAACCATTTTGTCTCCAAGTAGCTTCTTCGAGGGCAGGAAATAAACCTGAGTTCACGTGTCCTCTAGAAGAACAAAATGAAATGTGAAATAGCTTGGTGCAGTATTTCAGTCTTCTAGCACAATATACCACTTCAATACAGGCTTGCTTTTCCAAATATTCCTTGAAAAGCTAGCAACGCAATACTTAGATCAGTTGATAGATTGTCCTGTCTAGGCTGCCGTAACTAAATCAGACAATCCCGATGACTCAGCAGTCAACCTCTGTCACCAATCACTGATTGCGGAGTTCGGGACAGCTATGGACATTGTGCTGTCTCATGAATGTAATTTACTGTTCATTGTCATATAGATTAACCTTGTCTGCTTCAGAGCCACTTCTCAAAAGGATTGCACAAGATTTCTTCCCCCCCCCACTTTTAAATAAGAGCTCACTAGAGCCGTTAAATATGAAACCTGACAGTCTTGAGAGTCCATCCATTTTCAATTCTATCACTTCTTTTTTGTTCTGTTTGGTTCTGTCAGCAAGTACAAGTGCCTTTTGCTGCCCATTCTAATTTTGACTCAGCACAGCATCTTCTTAAAATATTGCTGTATTTTGGGGCCAAATCAAACATATTTCCTGCATTTAAGTGAAAAAAAAAATGTTTCTGGAACGTCCCATTTTCTCTAGCTCAATTCCCTTAAATGATGCATCTTTAGACATGCAGAAAATGAGAATTAGATGCTTTAATATCCTGTGTTGATAGGCAATCAAAAGTTGAGAACAAGTGGTAGTTTTATACGGCAAAAAGGCGTGGAAGACTAAGAAGGCTTCCATGTAGTTATATTACAGATGACTGGGTTATTAGTAGGGCTAAAAAATCCTTCAGATCTGGGGAATACAGTGGAGGGCGACAGGGTTAACTGGATACTCTGATGGCATCAGGGTCAAACCAATATCCCTATTTAAATCAGGAAATAATTTTACCCTATCCCCAGACTGGTACGGATTTGAGGGGAGACCCCTCTTCCTTGGATCTCTCAAGCATATTTTAACAAGCTATGCAGCAGCAGGACATTGGCTGCGGTGGTGCCCCTGCTCTACCTGTGGCAGGTTAGGGTGTTACATCATATGGTTGTGTCAGGGTTGACTGTCCTTTTGCTAACAGGTTAGACAAAGGATTTTTATAGGATGGTTTGATAAAGATGATCCTGCCACAGGTAGGGGGTTGGACTAGATGACCTCTGAGTTCCCTTCTAGCTCTACTTCTCTCTGATTTTATGACAGGGTTCCCTTTATATAAAACCTATTCCAAAGGATAATAATAACTGTAAAAGACTCCACCTTACTACCCGTTTCAATGCATGGATTCAGGGGCTCATTTTAAACGTGGCATATGAACCATGGAAGGTCCCACTCTTCTACTGCCAGAGGAAACCCCTAGGCAGGCAACGATGTGCCAAGGGCTGCCAAGCACCAGAAACACAAATCAACCAGGAGGGATCAGCAGGCAATGATGTGCCAAGGGCTGCCAAGCACCGGAAACACAAATCAACCAGGAGGGATCATTTGTTGCCTCCCAAAGCCTTGAGCAGGAGTGTCAGACGGTGGTAAGAAAGAGAAGCCACTGAACCTGTGAAATGGAAGGGCCATGTGAATTACTTATTCCACTGCCCAGAGCTCCTATCAAAAGCAGTCTCACCTCTCACATTTTTCCACTTCCCCATGGTACGAAAGACAGTGAGAGAGAGATGTTTTGCAACTTCATTTACATTTTGCTGAAATGTTGATTTAAACAAACAAACAAAGATGTCAAGATAAAGGTTAAGTTCCAAAATAGACGACAATGTCGGCAGATCCATTCATTCTACCTTAAAGAAACAAGAACTAGGAAAAGAATAGATGCATTTGTATACATTTCTCAACTTCTAGGCTCATGGATTTAAAATCTGAAATACATTACTTTCAATTAACTGACACATGCTTTTTTGTTGTTGTTAAAAAGATGCTTACGCAGTATCTGTGACATTGTTCTTATTTGATTATATTCTTTAAGAAACACAGGGAGAAAATTAAATCAAAGTTATGGGTGTTAGAGTCCTATTGTGCTATTAGGATCACGGAAAAATAGGGAGGGTAATTTAATCAGATATACCTTTCAAATACCCCATGCAAAGTGAAAAACAGATCGCTCCACCGTTCATTTAAGGGAAATCCTGAAGCCATATTAACCATTGCAATCTGGTCATAAATATGTGCAATTATTTAACCTTTAAAAATCCCTCTAATTTATCTGAAAGTGGTGGCAGAAATGATGCTTCTGATGGAGGGAAAATGCATTTTCCCATCACAAAGCTCTGTACATTTGAAAAAAGAAATATAAGGAGACGCTCCAAAGAAACAGAAAGCAACAATCCATCCATTCTCAAACAATTTCTATAAAGACCATTTAGAGCTTATATCTACATGTAATAATTCTACAAGATCCTATGGACAGCAATCCAAAAAAGATACATTTCACATAATCGCCATCTGTTCCTTAACTCCGTCCCTTAAGGCTTTCACCTCAAAATAAAACAGCACCAATTTCCTTGTCATTTAGAGCATTTCAACTGTCACTTTAAAAAAACAGCAAACCATTTCTGCGTCCTAATTCTAGACTTAGCGCTCCTGCTCTTTCTTGAAGCTGCTCACTTTTAATGAAGCGAAACAAGTAAAAACTGAATGTCTAAGCTATACAACCACTAGAAGACAGATTTTACATTTTTGTTACTGCATATTAACTGTATCAGAAATAGAAATACTAATACCATTCATCTACAAACATTCCTTTACAACGTGTATGGGATTTGGAGATTTAAAAAAGGAAAATCAGATTACAATTTCCCAACATACTGCTTGGATTCTAAAATCAATGGAAGATGGATAGCAGGGGATAGAGTAAAACACTCATTCTACAAAATATTTTTGGGTGCCTTCAATCCTCAAGATACCTGTTTGGAAACATTGCAAATCATATATTGCATGGTTAAAAAGAGAGAAAACCAGATTTGAAAATTAACAGGTAGAGGTTTAGAGGCCTGAAGAAATATGCATCACCTTTACCTGTCCGAAGTGGCTATCACCACATTCAAAATATGTTTACAGGAATTAGTTATATTTTTTTTAAATGCTGTTCGACTACTAGTGTCATCTCTGTTACCACTTATCAGTGGCTATTAGTGCCTTCTGAGAATCAATAGCTCCAAAATTATTCGTGATAGGCACCCCTAGGCAGAAATTATTTTCTGCGGAAGATCATTTAAAGGAGAGGTTATGCACACAAAACAAACTGCAGGGTGTATGTATACCGTTCAGAACACTTTTTTTTTTTCCCCCAATCCTACACACTTTGCTGTATTTAAGATTTCTAAAAATATACATTTTTGATTGTGTGCAAAGCAGCAGTGCTAGACATTACTCACCAGCTTCATGGAAGCTGCATACTTGCAGTTAATAGCTCCAATTAAACTGTTAGCAAACAAAGATCCTTCATGGCTTAACCAATTCCTACCACATGCAAACCTGGAGGCACTTCATGTGAACTTTTTTACACACAACTTTGATACCACCCAAAATGACTATTTCTGTACAACGATGAATAATGCAACACACTATATGTACTCATTTTCCTTTAGAAAAAAGGTTTCTAGGGGGCATTCATTTGACTTATCCATATTCCCACTTTGCTTGCCACCAGCAGTTTTATACCTATTTCACAGTATATTATCTCATCAGAAACACTGCAAAAACGTGTGGGGTATCTCCTAGTTAAGAAGAAATACAAGACCCCAATGCAGAGTAGTATTGAGGGAGATCTTATGACATTTTCTTTCAGAGCAAAATGTTCTCTTGAATATATTTAATTTTATCAAACCATTGTAAAAGGATCCTAAAACATGAAAATGTTGAACGCTCCAAAGTATTTAAGCAGCTCCCTTGATTTTCTTGGACTCCCGTTATATTAGAACATTAGTGTTTTACTAAGCATTTAAGCCTTTAAGAAGAGCCATTGAACAGGTTAATAATCCTCTGAGAAGGGAAAGACTAAAAACAGCATATAACTTACATTATTCATATATTCGCTAAGCAGGTCCTGCAGGGCTTGTCGGACAGCATTGCACTCGGCTACAATTCTCTCCCGGCGGTCATCACGTGTGCAGGAAGAATCTGCCATCAGTGCCGCTCCACTGATAATGCTCTCCAACCTTTCTTCAAGAGATGGTCTGAATCTGGCCTCACTGAAAGTCATGGGGTCTAAAATAATCTTGTTCTGAAAGACAAAACATCAATAGGAAAATTAAGAGCATACCTTGGTTTCTGCCTTTTTTTTTTTTTTTTTAAATATATCCTTTTTATTCCAAAGCTTTCATACGTCTTTTTATCTTCCCTACTGGATAAATAAATTAGTCACCTGCCAAATTCCCAGATGACTTTAATTTACTGAAATAACTGGTATCTATGAAATTCTGCATCTTTAATAACATGTTTTAAAGGACTCGATAACATGCATTTTTTTTTTAACTACGCTGTTGGAAAGAACCATCTCAGCAGATAGTTTTCAAATGTGTATTTCAGTTGCCTAAAAAAGAGAAGGCGACCCTTAAAGCATAGTTGAAGACTAATAATTGAAGAAAAGAATTGAAGACTAATAATATATTGACTCTTATGAAGCCTTTTGTTTTTGGTCCGTGTCTCTTCCCACCCATTCTCCCCTCCACTTCATCCTGCCCAGAGCTACGAACTGGACCTAAACTGTAACAATCATGCAGTTATGACTTTGAATGTATTGTTTCTTAAACTTCCTTCTGGTCTCATTGAATCCCATTTTGTGTGTTCTTGTCAGAAAACGTTATACTGGTACTCCTCACTTACCGTTGTCCCAGTGAACGCTGTTTCGTTATTATGTTGCTGATCTATTAGAAAACATATTCGTTTTAAAGTCATGCAATGTTCAGTTGCAACGTTGTTTGGCCACCGCTTGCTGGTAGGTACGTAACTATGTGATGTAAGCCAAGTGCTGCTCCCGCTTCAGTGTGGCAGCCATTGTTGTTTGTGTTGTGTCTGTACACGCGTTCCCCGAACATTTCTAACTCATTGTGACTGTATCACCTAGCATCATGAGTCTGAAACACCCAGCAAGTGATAGTATTAAATTGTTTGTTTAAAATTATTTAAAATTAATACTGTATAAGTATTTTAATTTTCAGGCAAAAAAAAAAAAATCCCTGGAACCTGCCCCCTCTCCCCACATTTACATTAAATCTTACGGGGAAACTGGATTTGTTTAACATCATTTGGCTTAAAGTTGCATTTTTCAAGAACATAACGACGACGTTAAGCGAGGAATAGCTGAAAATTGCTCATTTTCTCCCGCAGGCTTCATACCTACAGCACATTATCCACAAAAAACAAGCCAATAACAGTTCCCCTTTCTTTCAAAAATCAGTTGAATCTGATACTTTATAGTCTCAATTATAAAAACAAAAAGATGATGTAGCAAATTAAAAACTGATTTAATAAAGTTGATTCTATCCAAAAAGGCTACCTTGCATGTATACATTCAATGAATGGGCCCTCTCTATTTTCAGGATCGCTATAATTCAATGTAGTTCCACTGTCAGGCCAAAACATATATTCTTCATTATTTTCACAGCTATCAATTAGTAATCTGTGAACAACAACACTGATTGCATGCAATCTGAATATATCCCTTCCTTCCTTAAACATGTTTTCCTCTACTGTGTACACATAATTTACTTATGTAAGCTAGCTCCTAGACATTGAGTGTTGTTTTAAATATTAAGATTCTTTTTCCTGAGCAAAAATCATAAAGCATGTTGACATATTTTCTTTTTCATAAGTCTGCTTTCTTCCATACAAGTAAAATAATGCCTTTCTCCCATCCTTTGTATATCTTTTCTATTTAGATTGTAAGCTCGTTGAGTAAGGGATTTCACTCGTTTCGTCTTTCTACATTAGCTAGCTCAATAAGGTCCTAACTCAACCTCAGGGTGCAGATACATGGTATATTTATCCTAGAGCAGAAGTGTCAAACATACAGTCTGTGGCGCTGCGCCATTCAGCGTTCTGGGCCACCGGTAAGCCATGGAGTTTAGTGGGTGGGACCAGTGGTTGGCAAGGTCCTGTCACAGAATCTGGGGCCCTGCAGCCCCAATGGATATGACCATCAGCAGCATGGGGACAAGCAAGGACTGTTCGACACAGCCCTCAGTTGTCCCACAGTGGCGTGGCCAGTAGCTGTTTGCCCCACTGCCTCCACAGTGGCCACAGCTACCACCACCACTCCAAAGCAGATGCAGCCCACAAGGAGTCCCTGTGGTCTGGATCTGGGCTGGGGCCCCGGGTGAATTTAACACCTCTGCTCTAGATTATTCCTAACATACTGGATGTATTGATACCTGCTATTTGTAGGATGCAATAAACCCCGGCGCAGTTTGTGTCAGAGTTAACAGCTCCCAGATGCAATGTCTGGACCTGTGGCTGGGACCGCAGCAATTTGAGCTGGATCAGAGCAGCCCTGGGCTGGCAGCAGGCTCATGGGGTCAGCCCCGGATTCCAGGTCATGGCATTGGGCAGTGGAGGGGCTGGCTGGGGCCTGGGAGTGCCTAAAGAGTGGAGCTGTGTGGCCAGGTGGCAGGCAGTGGTTGGCCCCCTACTGCCTGGGTGCAATTTACTCCTGGGACAGCGTTTACACATGCGTTTAGGCACCACTATCCTATGGGAGTAAAAATTAGTTTGCTGCAGTCTTACAGCAGTCTAATGCAGCCTAACAGTGTCGCACGTACAGACTGTGATGCTTTATTTCTCAGGAAAGTAGTCTACTGCGCAGTTAAGCCCACATGTAGATGCCCCCATTGTGCAGAAAAAGCATAACACATAACATACAGCACTTACTCTGGAGGAAACACTGTTTCCTGTTGTAAAGTTGCTTCTGAAGAAGTCAGATGTATATCAACCCCAGAGGAAGTTACACATATCTGTATATACTGTCTGTACTGCCATTGTTATTTTCATTCTAGGGTAGCCATTTGCTCAGTACAAACCGGTTCCCTTGCCACCTAGTGGCCAGGTGCTCTAAAAGTGAGGCCATTCCTTACTATAAATTTAATGTAGAATAAAATCTGGGGTAATCTCTGGAGTAATTCTGTCATGTATCTACACCCTCAGTTGCAGCCCTTTACAGTACTAAAGATCTACATGAACTTCACTAAAGAGTACATTAAATGATGAGTTAAGCATATTTGGTTTTGAGGAATAGTCTTACACTATTAAACAAAAGAACTCTGCATCCAAATTTTTATGCAAGGGGGTCTCGGTTTGCAAATCAGACTCCAATTTTTCACTTCTACTTCTGTGCCCTCAATCACTTATACGTGCAGCATTTAATTAGGGATTCAAATGACAGAATTTGGATATCTAATGGATCGTGCCAACAATTAAATTGATGCCCTTGTTAATTTTAAGTGTCCCAAGAAATGCAGCTTATGTGAATCTGGTTGTGCCAGCTTAATTTCACAGTTAGAAATTTGTTCTTCAGATTGGGTTTACTGGCCATAGCTTCATTTGTTTTGATGAATAATATAAGGTTAGTGCAGCTTTCATAAAATTACAAGCCATTTACTTCTGTATGTGGATTTGTACTAGTTTGCATAATGGCATCTAACTCTAGATGGCAGCTACAATATGAGTCTTTCTAAATATAACAGGGGAGGGGGAGAGGGGGAATGCTTGAATGGATGATCTATGTTGTTAGCACCTGTTCTAAAACTTTACATTTAAATTCATAGTATCATAGTAGCTAGGGTCAGGAGGGACCTGAACAGATCATCTAGCCTGACCCCCTGCCACAGGCAGGAATGAATGCTGGGTTCACAAGACCACAGACACGCGATCATCCAACCTCCTCTTGAATTTGCCCAAGGTAGGGGTGAGGACCACCTCCCTGGGAAGTTGGTTCCAGATTTTGGCCACCCTAACTGTAAAATATTGCCTTCTGATCTCCAACCTAAGCCTATTCTCCATCAGCTTACAGCCATTGTTCCTCGTCACCCCAGGTGGTGCTGGGGAGAAAAGAGCTCTGCCTATTTGCTGTTGATCCCCCCTGATGAGCTTGTAGGCAGCCACCAAGTCCCCCCTCAGCCTCCTCTTGCTGGGGCTGAACAGGTTCAGGTCCTTCAGTCTCTCCTCGTAGGGCCTGTCCTGCTGCCCTCTCACCAAGCGGGTGGCCTTCCTCTGAACCTTCTCCAGGCTGGCCACATCCCTTTTGAAGTGCGGTGCCCAGTACTGGACGCAGTACGCCAACTGCGGCCTGACCAAAGTCACATAGAGGGGGCGTATCACCTCTCTGGACCGGCTTGAGATGCACCTTTGGATGCATGACAAGGTGTGGCTGGCCTTGCTGGCTGCGGTCTGGCATTGGCAGCTCATGTTCATCTTGGAGTAAATAATGACTCCGAGATCACTTTCCACCTCTGTGCTTTCAAGAGGGGAACTCCCCAGCCTGTATGTGTGCTGTGGATTCCTTCTCCCAAGGTGCAGCACCCTGCATTTGTCTACGTTGAACTCCATCCTAGTCTCGTCTGCCCACTTTTGTAGTCTGTCTAAATCTAGTTGCAGCCTCTCTCTCCCTTCAAGTGTGTCCACCTTGCCCCACATCCTAGTGTCATCAGCAAACTTGGACAGCGTGCTTTCCACCCCCTCGTCCAAGTCGCTGATGAAGATGTTAAACAGTGTGGGCCTGAGGACCAAGACCTGGGGTACCCCACTGCTCACATCTCACCAGGTTGAGTACAACCCATCCACCACTACTCTCTGGGTGCCCCCCATCAGCCAATTTTTTACCCATCCAATTCTGCAGGCATCAATGCCACAGTCACTTAATTTATTGATGAGGAGTTACATAAATGAAAGCTGTATCAATTAGTATCCTCCTGTGATATACTTAAGAACAAAGTTAAAGATGCATGTTGGTTGCCTGGGATGAGACTGCAGATCTGTAGGAAGTAGGAGGCATCGCTGAGTTACTGAGATTAAGAGAAGAAAATGATGACTGAAGAGAAGCTGAGGGTGTTCCTCATCTTACTCGCTTCAATTTTATACAAGGTAAACTGTCCATCTTTGCTCCTTTATCTCAACACTAACACAGATTTTTGTGGGGAAATATTCAGTTCTAGTAAGTTTTAACCATGACTTACAGGCAAAGATATGCATATAGAAACTCCATTTCCCATCCTGAGGTCCTCCATCTCTCCTTCCCCATAGTTATGCTCTCCTTCCTGGTCCCTCAACTTTTTCCAAAAACAGAAAACAATACACAATCCATCGTCTCTTCTTTTCCTCATCTTCCTCCTCTGAGTTTTCCCAGAACACAGTCCTACTTTACCATGTGAGACAAGGTCCATCACGCTAAGATTACAATCATCTATACGACAACAGAACCTAATGCCACGGTGCCTTTAATGCTTTTACTTTCACTACATCCCATGAGGTAGGGAAATGCTATTGCATCAGTTTTGCAGATCGGAAATGAGGTACAAAGAGACTGAGCAAGTCAAGATCAGTAAGAGAGGCACCTCTGCAGGACTTGGGCAGAATGTGACTTAAGTCACAAAGAACAATTCAGATAAACTATGCTCCACAAACTTCAAGTTGCAGATAGGCACCTAAATTCATTTGGGACTTTCAGTCTGGCCTGGAATAAAGATACCTAACTTTCGGCTTCCGAGAATGTACAGAAACAGCCCAGTCTGACCAACAGTGTGCTAAGATGGTATGGTAATGATCTGGAAGTCATTGATCTGGAGTCTAAGCCTCAGGGGATTTGAACACACATCTTTGACCTCTCAGAAGAATACCTTAATCTGGAAACTAAAGAAAAGTCCAAGCAAGGGCACTCTGCACCCCACCTGTTGAAACTGGGCAAACAGGCACAAAGGAATACAAGTGTCTTGAAGCTGGAAGGTGAAACAGCAAAACAGAGCATTACTCTGCATGATAGTAAGCAATGCAATCACCAGGGAGCAGCAAATCCTGGGTTCTGGCCCCAGCTGCCAAGATTATTTCTGATTTTATCCAATGAATGTCTAATATAAAATGGTCAAAAGGGCCTAGCAAGGCCAAGAACTGTCAGAAATTATTCTGAAAACTGACAGTTTGATGCAAACGTAAAATCCTTGTCATGATCCGTCCGTCTGTGTGTCTGTCTAAAATGTTTTGTTTTTTTTTCATTTCAGGCACCCTTGTATATATCTATCTATAGGTATATCTATAGAAATAGATTCATAGATTCATAAATTATAGAGTCGAAAGGGACCCAATGGATCATCGTGTCCGAACCCCTGCCCCTGGCAGGAAAAAGGACCAAGGTCAGATGACCCCAGCCAGGTGATTGTCAAGTCTCCTCTTGAAGACCTCCAAGTTAGGTGATAGGACCACCTCTCTTGGAAGCCCATTCCAGACTCTGGCCACCCTTATTGTAAAAAAAATATTTCTAATGTCTAACCTAAATCCACTCTCCACTAGTTTACACCCATTATTCCTAGTTACTCCCTGGGACGCTCTGGTAAACAGCGTATCCCCAATTCCCTGCTGTCCTCCCCTGATACATTTATAGGCAGCTACAAGGTCACCCCTCAGCCATCTTTTGTATAGGCTGGAGAGATCCACATCTCTCAACCTCTCCTCATAGGGTCTTTCACAGAGACCACTAATCATGTGAGTGGCCCTCCTCTGAACCCTCTCCAGATCCTCCGTGTCCCTCTTGAAGTGCAGCACCCAAAACTAGACACAGTACTCTAACTGCAGCCTGACTAATGCTGCATAGAGGGGGAGCATCACCTCCCTCGACCTATTGGTCATGCATTTGCTAATACACGACAAGATGCGATTGGCTGTGTTGATGGGCTCGTTACACTGCCGGCTCATGTTCATCCTGGAGTCAACTATGACTCCAAGATCTCTCTCAGCCTCTGAGCTGCTGAGGAGGACACCCCTCAGCCTGTAGGCGTGCTGGGTATTCCTCCTTCCTAGGTGGAGTACTTTACATTTATCTTTGTTGAATTGCATCCTATTACATTCTGCCCATTGATCCAACCTATCTAGGTTGGCCTGTAACTGCTACCTGTCCTCTGGTGAATTCACTTTGCCTCATAATTTGGTATCATCCGTGAACTTGGAGAGGGTGCTCACCACACCCTCATCCAAATCACTGATGAAGATATTAAATAACACTGGCCCAAGGACCAAACCCTTCGGGACGCCACTGCCCACCTCCTTCCAGGCTGAGAATGACCCATCCACCACCACTCTCTGGGTGTGGTCCCTAAGCCAGTTAGCCACCCACCTGACTGTATAAGCATCCACTCCACAGCCCGTTAGCTTCCCTATGGGAATAAGGTACAAAACTGTGTCGAAGGCCTTCCTAAAATCCAGATAGATTACATCGGCCTCCACTCCTGTGTCAAGGCAGTATGTGACCTGGTCATAAAAGGCTATAAGGTTTGTCAGGCAGGATCTACCTGTGACGAACCCATGCTGGTTTCCTTTCAGCATTGTTTCCCCTGCTGGGCTTTCACAAATACTCTCTTTGATCATTTTTTCTAGTATTTTCCCAGGGATAGAGGTAAGATTGACTTGCCTAAAGTTACCCGGCTCCTCCCTTCTCCCCTTCTTAAAAATGGGCACCATGTTGGCCTTTTTCAGTCCTCAGGGACCTGTCCGGAGAACCATGAGAGCTCATACAGCCATGCCAAAGGCTCAGCAACGACACTGGCCAATTCCTTCATCACCCGTGCATGGAGGTCATCCGGAATGGCTGACTTGTACGCATCCAGCCCTTCCAAGTGCTCTTTAACTAAGTCAACACTAACCTTTGGCGGTCTGGTGCCTTTTGGACATCTGTCTATGCTCAAGGTGGGGGGATTGTCTTGGTCAGTATTAAGGAATACTGAAGTGAAGATCTCATTGAAGAGCTCTGCCTTTTTCTCTGCGTCAACCACAAACTGACTTGATTGCAGGGGCCCTATGTTACTCTGTGCTTTCCTTTTGCTCGCTATGTATCTGTAGAAGTAAATTTTATTGTCTTTGATTGTTGTAGCCAGCCTAAGCTCCAGTCCTGCCTTGGCCTGCCTAACTGACTCCCTGCAATAGTGCACCAGGGTGGTGTATGCCTCCTTGGTGGCTGCCCACTGCTTCCACTGCCTAAACATCTCTTTCATGCCCCCATCTATACAAATATATATAGAGATATTTTTAGATTCTATTCTTGAGACATATAGAGAGATTTATATAGAGAGATTTATATAGAGAGCTCTATCTCTATATATATGTATCTCGATAGATAGATAGATAGATAGATAGATAGATAGATAGATAGGTCTCAAGAACAGAATCTAAAAAAACAGTTCAGATTAAACTAAATCAATAGCCATTTTGGTTTACCATAACAAAAAGCTGGGTGGGGGGGTTTCATCTCATGAAATGAGAATATTAATTCATACTGAAGGAAATATTTTGTTTCAACTGAAAAGAAACATTTACCAGCAGGAGCAAAAGAAAATGACTGGTAAGAATCACAAAATGGCTGGAAGCGGAAAAGGAGCCCTCTTCCTCCAGCACCTCAGAGGTTAGAGAACTCCTCCAATGTGTGGGAGATCTGAGTTCTAATCCCTCCTCTATTTGAAGGGATCAGAATGCAAATCTCACACCTGCAAAGAAAAAGCCTTAACTAGCAAGTGACAGGCATGTGTGGGGTGATATAGCGGTCATACTGTTAAAGCTCAAACAAAGTTATAGTCTGGATGCAGAATTTGGCCCCTCCGTTCAGAAGAGCAAACAGTGCCTTCCAGTATTCAATGACTGAAAAAAGTGAAGTTGTTTATCAGAGTTTTCCTTTCAGGCCATTTTCACCTTCTCCCCCCAATCCCTATTTGTTAGCTGTTACATGGTATGTAAAACCAGAAGGGAATATTTTGAAATTTTCTTGATGCCAAGTCTTAGATACGAGAGACCACAGATCATCCATGAAAGAAGTGAGAAAGTGATTGAAACTGATTAGATTATTTTATCGAATTGAGGAGACAGGAAATGTCTTTAGAACTTGACTGTTTAACTGAATAACTCCTAAAAACTGAGTGAACCAAAAATAGTGAGAGTAAAATAGAAGGATTCACTCAAATAAGGTACAAGAAAGAGAAACATGCTTATTCCAATGGGAAAGAGTATCTGTTAAAAAAAAAAATTACATACCTTCCTGTATAACCACATTTAACACTTTTCTTTAATCTCCAATATTTTTTTATTGCACAGTGCATATCTTGATTTGTAGTTTACGAGATAAACCTGTTAGCCTACTGCACATCTTGCCTATGTGATGGTAATAAGAATGTATTGCATGAGATAATGCTACATGTTTTTTTTTAATTCACCAAGGAATTTTATTTTCTGACTTATTTTAGTCTCTTTATAGTTTGAAGTGACAGTTGCAAATGAAGATCCATTCTGTATTCCTTCCTAGCAACACACTACCAATGCCACCTGTTGCTCAATAAAATTTGGTTGGGATCTAACAAATAGGTTTCAAATTTACATTGTATTCAAGATGTTATATTGTCATTGCTACATAGTTAGCACCTAACCCTTAAAAGAAAATGAGTAATGAAACAAGAATCAAAGGGACAGACTTAAAAAAAGACAATTTAAACTGCTACTCCGTGACAGAGATAGTTAGAAATGTTCAATCTTGCTATGTTGCAATGAAGTATTTTAATTTTCACAGTACTCGGTAAATCACCATTTTATGTAACCCACTGTCCAAGTTTAGGTCAACTAAAATGAAGACACCAAACAATACCAAAATACATACTAAAATCCATATCTATATTATTATACAAGCACAAAATTAACTCCACAGTTATAACTCCTCCTTACAACAGCACAATGCTTTGATGAAGCTAAAAGTTTATTTCCTGTAGGGCAGTTAACATCATACAATATGAAAATAAAGTGTGAAATCTATACCCCATTGAAGTCAAAAGCAATTTTGCTATTAAATTCAGTGAGAGGATTTCATATCAGATGGATATATTTTTTTTTTATTTCCCTGAGAGAGCATAAAATCTAAATAAATGGGTAGCCAAGAAATGACAGCAAACACTGAGAGGTGTCAGGAACCTAGCGAAGATTCAGTGCTTAATAGAGAGGAAAGAACAATTAAACAATTTCAAGCAAATGCCACACACTTTCAGGTCCAACAACTGCTGATGTTGCACAACTATAGGTACTGTACTATTATCTGGAATGTGAAATAGTACTTCACATGCATCTTCTAGCATGTACGTCAAAGCAAGCAGTTCAATTTTGAGAGAAACTAAATCACAACTGATTTAAGAGATGTAACTATGCATACTTATGTGATTGTGATTGCCACTCATACGTTAATTCCTTAAGTATGCATTTCACTAGTGCCCTTGTCAAATGTTCTAGGTTTGTTCACAATAATTTACATACCGTTAAGAATTAACAAAGTAAAATTGACTTTACTTCTTTATTTAGCTCATTACATCAATAGGGAAAATGCAAAGAAGGAACTGCCATCTTAAAACTGTAAGCAAATAATAGGAAATAAATTACAAACATAATGATCTTTCTTTTTTCAGAACATGTTCCACTTTATCTTAAAAAAGATGGATTTAAAAAGACTTAGAAGCATGCACTTAGCACAAATTAGCACATGAAGTATTCCCTAATAGAAACTAGAGGATTTTCCACTGCAAACACCTCTCATGCCTATAATACACTTTTCCACAGGAAAATTATATTTCCATACTTATCTGAAACCAAGATGATCCTGAATTAAAGTTGCCCCCCCCCCCCCAACAGATTCTATACATGGAAAATGTATAAACTTGTTATAAGTGTGCATGTCTAGAATCTAATTATTGAATGGTCATCATAAATGTATCCCCTTTACTGCTGCAGTGGGGAAAGCTCTGGCAGGGGAGCAAGTGGTGCAAGAGGATGTTTATTGGGCAGGTGGTAGAGACTGGTGTAGGGCAGGAAAGTCAAGCAGCTTGGCACCTGATCCTAGGCCCCAACATGTTGCCTCCTGAAACTCCCTGGCACATACTGACCCCTTCCCCCACCAGCCTCCAGCTCCTTGCCCCAACCCTCCACCTACCACCAAGTCTGCCCTGTCTGCCTCCCCCACCTGCTTTCCTTGCTCCAATGCCAGCAGGCTCCAACTCTGCTCCAAGCTGAGGCACAGAGCATGTCTGTGCTCTGACTTTATAGCAGCAGCGGCACCTGGAGAGACACCCTGGAGCTGGGGCCAGAGCTGCTATGCCACCAATGCTGCTGCTATTGGGCCCAGCTAGGGCTGGAGTGCAGCTATGCTATGTGCCCCAGGACAGAGCTGGGGCCAGAGCAAGGGTAAGTGGGGGTACTGCTGAACACCAGTCAGCTGTTAAATACATTTATGTTTTGAGAGGAAGCAATCAGTGGGGGGGGGGGGGGGGAAAAAAAAGAAAAAAAAAAAACCAAAAAAAAAAAAAAAAGAGTGAAATAAATGAATCAGTAAAAAAAAAAATCAGTAAAAAACAAACAAAATCATAGAGACAATTCTGACAAACTGATTACATATAGGATGGGGTGAAAAATAGCCTCTTCAATGGTTCCCAACTCCTAAAAAAGAAAGGCTCATGGATGAAATTTGTAATGACGCATTCCTTGGAAACACAAGTCTGTCTTGTGCCAGAGCTCACCAATGAACACAGAACTGAAAATAATAAATTATCTATGTGAGGAAAGATTTAGGAGGTGTAGAAACAAATGTATCAAAGTGTCTCTTTAACAGATAGAGTGACAATCCAGGATTTGCAAATGTATTTTATGATGCTTAATATCCCAAATCATTTATAAGAGTGTATAACAGCAACCAATAGAAATTCGTGATGGCTGTTGTGTACAGGACTGAAATATTAGATGATGATGATGTTGATAAATAATCAGGATTCCCTTAGTGAACCCAATATTGCTTGCCACTGTGCACACAGATAAGACAAAGACTGATTCTTCAGCTTGCCAACTTCACTTTGTAGCATAAAATGAACTTAAAATGATAAGATGTGCCTTGAAAAATGTGTTAGATGTGCTGCCCGGTATCAGGAGAAGCAAGGGAGTGAAAGAAAGGGTGATGTTTTAGTGAAGCAAAAGCCTTAAATTATTAGCATGAGAGAAAGGGAAATTCAGGAAAGCCTAGGGGTGAAAGAAGAGGAATAAAGACTGTGGAAGAAGTGGGTAGCCACCAAGGAGGAGTACACCTACTTGGCCCGCACTTGCAGGGAGCCGGTTAGAAAGGCCAAAGCAGAAACGGAACTTAGGCTGGCATCAAAAATTGAAGACAACAAAAAGTCCTTCTTCAGGTATATAGGGAATAAAAGGAAGGTGCAGGGCAGCATAGGACCCCTACAGGTCAGACCAGGGCAATTAGTGACAGATAGGAAAGACAAAGCTGAACTCTTCAGTGAGTTTTTTTGCATCTATTTTCCTGAACGTGGATAAAGACATATCACCCAGTTGGATTACAGACAGGCAAAAGAGGGATAGCAGCCCACAAACAGTTAGCACCAACCTAGTGAAAGGTCACTTGGAGGGGCTGGATGTGTTTAAGTCAGCAGGGCCAGATGATCTTCATCCAAGGGTGCTGAGGGAATTAGCCAGTGTCATAGAAGACCCACTGGCAAGACTGTTTGAGCACTCGTAGCACTAGGACAGGTCCCAGAAGAGTAGAAAAGGGCCAATGTGGTCCCTATTTTCAAGAAAGGGAGGAAGGAGAATCCGGGTAAATATAGGCTGGTTAATCTCACCTCTAACCTTGGGAAAACCTTTGAAAAAATTATTAAGGATCACACTTATGGGAGTCCAGCAGGAAAAAATAATGCTGAAAGGCAACCAGCATGGATACATAGCAGGTAGATCCTGCCTGACTAACCTTGTTTCTTTTTATGACCAGGTCAAAAAATGCTTAGATGCAGGAGTCAAAGTAGATGTCATTTACTTGGATTTTAAAAAGGCCTCCGATAAGGTGCCTCATCCCGTTCTCATAAATAAACTAAGTGGCTGTGTCATAGATGATTACACAGCCAGGTGGGTGTTGAATTGGTTTATGGGATGTACCCAGAGAGTGGTGGTGGATAGGTCAGTGTTGGCCTAGAAAGATGTGGGCAGTGGAGTCCCGCAAGTTTCAGTCCTTGAACCAGTGATGTTCAATATCTTCATCAGTGACTTGGATGAGGGTGTGGAGAGCATTCTGTCCAAATTTGTGGATGACACCAAATTATGGGGCAAAGTAAACACAGTGGTGGGCAAGGAATGGATTCAGGTGGACTTGGACAGGTCAGAAAAGTGGGCAGAACAGAACAGGAAGCAGTTTAACAAAGATAAGTGCAAACTGCTGCACCTAGAGAGAAAGAATTGCCAACACACATACAGATTAGAATCTGTCTCCACCGCCTCCCTGCAAGTCGCACAGTGGCAGAAAGGGAGTCATAGCCAACTCCAAAATGAACATGGGTCATCAATGTCATGAACTCTATCTTGCATTAGCAGGTGCATCACAAACAGGTCTAAGGAGGTGATACTTCCTCTCTATACAACATTGGTAAGGCCGCAGCTAAAGTACAGAATCCAGTTTTGGGGGCTGTGGATAAGAGGGATGTGGATAACTTTGAGAGGGTCCAGAGGAGCGTTACTCATATGGTTAGGGGCCTGCAGGTAAGGCCCTATGAGGAGAGATTGAGGGACCTGGATCACTTCAGCCTCCACAACAGAAGGATGAGAGATGATCTTGTGGCCATCTACAAATTCATCGGGGGCAGTGGGGCACAAAGAATAGGAGATACGCTGTTTACCAGTATGCCCCTTGGGGTAACTAGAAATAATGGCCACAAACTGACAGAGAGCAGATTTAGACTGGACATCAGGAAGAGCTTCTTTACGGTGAGGGTTACCAGAATCTGCAATGGGCTGCCAAGGGAGGTGGTGCTCTCCCCTACCTTTGGGGTCTTTAAGAGGAGACTCAACAAGCACCAGGCCGGGGTCATCTGACCCCAGCGCTCTTTCCTTCCCAGGGCAGGGGGTCGGACTTGATGATCTATTGAGGTCCATCCCAACCCTAAAAATCTATGAAATCTATGAAACCTGTCCCATTGCTCTTTGAATTTAAGAAGCATGACTGGCCCTGTCAATCCCTTGTCTGCTCAAGTGTAGTGAATAAGCCCACTGTCTCATTCATAGAGCATGTACAACCTCAATTAGGACAAGATAGCTGCTTGCAGACATTAAAACAAACAAACAGAAAAAAAAAAAACCCCAAACTTCCCAAAACACCATGCTTTACCAGAAGCAGCAGTGAGTTACTTCACCCTGGTTCTGCAGTGTCTGTATAGATCGAATGCTTCAGCAGGGCTTTTTGACACTTTTAGATAAAGCTGATTCAATTTTTTTTTTATGTTTGCAAGCAACGAATGAGTGTAACCAAAAAGAGACAGTGAACAGGCAATAATGATAAAATTACAAAGTTATGTGAGCAAGTGATATTTCATCCAAACATTTTAAATTTCTCGGATCATTTATCATTACTTTTCATTTTATTATATAAATCAATACATCTTTGTAAACTTAAAATAGTGGCAACTCCAAGGCCTAAAGAACTAGTAGATCTACTGGTTCTACTAATGAGCAGATGGGTCGCTTGATGTTGGGGTAGAATAGGGGCAGAATGCCTTTGGTTAATCCCTTGTCTAGCAGTGTCGCAGACACTGACGGCAGGGGCCTTAGTGCCAGGATGGTCTCTACCTGTTTCAGTGCCAACAGAACAGGGGTTAGTATCAAAGGCTCTTTGGAAGGCTTCTGTTGCTTTGCTGTGTCAAGAGTGTCTCTTCCTTAGACCAATGTCCCAGCACTGAATCACTGGTACCAAAGTGCCTCTGAGTTCCAAGAGAAACCACTTGGGACCAATTATATATCAGGAAAAAGACAAAGGGAGATATTTCTTGGATGAGCCCAAGTCTCATCCTTGAAATCGCTTATCAAAAGCCAACCTCTATCAAAGCCAATGATAAAGACTGTCTTCAGGAGGGAGATGCCACCACTGAGCCTCACTTGAGCATGAAGAGTGGTCTTACACTATTCTGAAACAGGCTTTGTGGCCTTACAAAGCATATAAACCTGGAGGCTCTCCTCCCCGTCTTTCAGGGTCCAAGATGTGACCCACCTGCAAAATAAACATGGAACCTGTTCCATGTGCAGAACATGGAATTCATCAAGGCAGTAAAGGCACTTGAAGCCTATCACTGGAGGGTATGGCCTTTTCAACAGGGCATTTTTTATAGTCTGAGGCAACAGGACAAGCTGTTCTAGCTCAGTGGTTCTCAACCTTTTTTGTACCAGGACCCATTTGTTAACATCAATGGCCAGTTCTGACCCAGTGCCCCTCACTTCCACCCAGCTTCCCTCCCACCCCCAGGCCCTAAACCCCCAGTGTGTGGGGCAGGGGGTGGGTGTGTGAGGTGGGGGGTGGGTCATGGGGAGTCCCAAGTAGCCCCTCGCACACTGGAACTCTGCCAGCCTGCAATGGAAAAGCCACAGTTCCTCACATTTTTCTCCTTGAATGGAGAATCTGTTTTTAAAGTTTGTTGATCCGCTTTTAAAGTTTGTTCACGACCCTTTCATATATTCCTGTGACCCACTTTTTGGGTTGTAACCCACAGGTTGAGAAACACTGTCCTAGATAAAAGGATGTCTTTATTTGCAGTTTACTAACTTTGAAAAGATTTTTCATAACTTTAACGTGACAACCCAATACATATTCTTGAACGTACTAGTAACCCATAAGTGCTCCAGCTGGTAAAAAACAAAACAAAACAAAACAAAGCTGGTTTGGTTGCAATGGGAATAAGCATTCAAGTACTGTAGCAGAAAAAATTAACCATAATTACATTCTAATTTCATAAACAATCAAATATATATGCAGAAGACATAATACTAGAAAATTTGCAAGCGTCCCAAAAGAGTATCTGAATCGAGTTTGTATCAACAACATAAGTTATGCTGACAAGCTAATTGTACTAGCTTAGACTAATACAACATTTCAGAAAAAAATCGGTACCTTGAATAACACCTGCAAGACTTAGGCAAAAAAAAACAAAAACAAAAGCAAAGTAATGAAAGTAGGTACATTACAAGATCAGCAATGTACATGTCCCAATAACCAAGCAGTTGACCAAACAAATAGGTATATGTAGAGAATCTGATAGTAGACAAAAAACAGCGGAAAGTAGTAAAAAGAAAGATAATTCTTGCAAAAAGCCCATTCAACAACATGCAAGAGCATCTGTGTAGAAAGGTCGATTTGTATATCAACTTAGTATTACTGAAATGTCACATATGATCGAGCCTTCTTTACTGTTGTAAAAGCTGGACAAATTATATGTATATATACACACACACACACACACACACACACACACACACATATATATATATACATACATACATATATATATCTACTTAGTCATTCCTCCATATGCCACCCTTTCCAACAAAGGCCTGGGATGACTTACAATACGAGGACAGAATACCGTAAAAAACAGGAGAGTAACAAGAAAACAAATGGACCTAGATAATGGCATAAAACAGAGAAATACCCTCAATCATATCTCAGCCCAGCTTTGTTAGTTAACTGCTTGCCAAACAGGAAGGTCTTACAGGACTTTTGAAAGATGCCCAGGCCCAGGCTACAGTGAGCCTCAAAGGGGAGAAGGGGAGGGAACTCCAGAGGTGAGGAACAACTGTCGTGCATGCTTGTCATGACCTCCCACACATTTTCACTAAGCAGGCTTGGAGGCCTGACAGACGTAGGTGCAGCACAGGATCAGGAAGCACCCCAAGGCTACAAATCTGTGTATCAAGGGGAGGCTGAACAACATCAATGATCATTTCCAAATCTCACCAACTCAAACAGGCTACCCACCATCATCACCTCTCCCTTCTCTGGATTCAGTGTTAATTAGTTCACCCACATATAGCCTCCAACCTACATCCAGGCACTGGCAAAGGACTGAGACCTTGGGGCCAGGGTCAGAGCTGAGTTTCATTAGCATACTGATGGGATCTCACTCCAGATCTCCTCACAACCTCACCCTAAGGCCTCACAGACACATTGAACAGGAGGGCCAATAAGAAGGAGCTCTAGGAAAAGTTCCCAAGGAGACAACAAGGACTCGCCTATCACCATCCTCTGGGACCTCCCTGCTAGAAAAGAGTAGAACCAATTTGAAACTGTCCAAGGCACGTAAGCACCTTATCAGGACCTCATGGTTAAGTATATCAAAAGCCACTGAATGATTTAGTAAGATCAGTGGGGCACACTTTCCCCAGTCAAACTCCAGGGCAGTGATTTTCTACCAGGGTGTTGGGACATCTTGGGGTGCCATGCTCTTGGCAGGGGGTCAGACTCAAGGATCTGTTGAGGTCCCTTCCAATCCTAGCATCTGTGAACCTATTACTCTATGAGATCTTTTGAAGAGTATGGCAGGAACTCTGGGGAGATGAGCAGGCATGAAGAATAAGCAGATAATGACAGGCTTGGGCTCTCCCTGACTGGCTGCTCCCTTGCCCAGCCCCGACGCAAGGTGGTGAGCACTGTGACAAATAGATTAGGTTTTGAAATGGAGTGCTGCTTAATTCACAAAAGTTGCGGAGAGATACTTGGATTCTAGAAAGGTTGAGAACTACTAGCTCTAGGCAAAGATCATTGACCAAAGCCACAAGCCCAGTATCTGTACTACATCCAAGATAAAAAAAGTAGATAGACAGTGAGAGATGAACTAGAGTGAGTTTGAGTTGTGGTACTATGGGTGAAGGTTGGAAATGAGCTAGATCTCCATAATCACAAATAAGATGACTCTAGAAAGAATGCAGCTACTTGAAAGATGAGCTAAAGTACATCATTCTATGGACACAGTGCCCAGCAACCATCAAATAGCTTAATTCCCATTTGTCCCATCCTGAAAGACAGAATGAAAGAGAGACAGAGGAAGAAAGCAAGCCAGCTACACTAGAAGCACAACAAGACACAGTGACATTAAGAGACAAACATTTTGCAAGTTTGCCATGTAAAAACAGGTAGTGATCAAAAACTTCTTAATTGGAGACATTCCTTAAAGGGCAGGAAGAAAGTGTTTTTATAACCAAGTAACTAGAACAGGAGCAAGGAAAATAAGACTCGTGGGCAGATCTGGCCTACCAAATGACTGGCTCTGACCCACAGCTGCTCCAGCGGCCCTTTGTATGGGGACAAGCCCCATCTGCTCCAGCCAGGCCAGCCCATAATGTGCTCCCACCTGTGCCCACTGGCCCGGGTCCCAACCACCACATGCAGCTTGCAACGGGGCTGTTCCTAATGCTGCTCTGCTCCCTTTGCCTCCAATGGGAGCCACCCAGGTAAAGTTACCCCACCTCCACCCGCCTGCTCAGAGTAGCACAGTACGGACAGGAGTGGGAAGAGGACCTGCCACTGGAGGCAAAGGAAGCAGAGCAGTACCCAGCCAGCTGAAGCCACACCTGGAACAGCTCTGCTGGAAGCTGCATGCGCTGGCCAGGCCCAGGCCAGCAGGGCTGTTCTGCTCCCTCTGCCTCCAGCTGCAGCTCCTCCTCCTGCCCCTGCCCCTGCCCCTGCTGCACCACTCTGAGTGGAGGGGATTCTCACCTGGGTGGCTGCTGCCTCAGCATGCAGGGCTCTGGTTCCTGTTCCCGGCTCCCCTCCACCCTCTCTGCCCACCCAGCGCAATAAGCAGACACCTGTGGGCAGGCAGAGCGGCTGGAAGGCAGCCAGGAGCTGGAGGCAGAACCCTGTGCACTGGGGCAGGAGCCGCGCAGCTGAAGCTTCTACCCCACCCGCCGAGATTGGCCCAGCAGGTGTAGAAGCAGAAGGAGGAGCCGCTGCAGCAAGCAAGGGGAGCAAAACAGTACCACTGGCCCGGGCCATGGCCCCAGCCAGCACACACAGCCCCCCACAGGGCAGGGCATGCAGCTCCACACCTTCCCACCTATCCAAAGCCCAATAGGGAATTTTAGTGAGTTGTTGCAGGGTGGGTGGGTGCTGACCCAGCCCACAACAGCTCATCAAAACTCCCTATATGGCCCTCGGGCCCAAATAATTGCCCGCCCCTGAACTAGAATCTTTGTTGTATTGTTTTTGTTGTTGTTGTTTCATTTTTTTGTTTAATTTTGTTCCACTTTCAAAGAAAGTACCAACAGGGAGTAACACTAGGATCAATGGTGCTGAATTTTGCCCACCCCTGGGCTAACATATCCCCTTTTTCTATTGTAACGTTCGCCCAACAAAGCAGCCTGAAACAATAAGGGCCAGTCTTGCCCTGTGATGAGACTCTAAAATCTATTTTCTAAAAAAAAGGTCATTACTGTACTCTTACCCTTTCCAGGAGAACTTTTTTTGCTCCTGAAACACCTTCGACACATAGTATCATAGTAGCTAGGGTCAGGAGGGACCTGAACAGATCACCTAGCCTGACCCCCTGCCACAGGCAGGAATGAATGCTGGGTTCACAAGACCTCAGACAGGTGATCGTCCAAACTCCTCTTGCATTTGCCCAAGGTAGGGGCGAGGACCACTTCCCTGGGAAGTTGGTTCCAGATTTTGGCCACCCCAACTGTAAAATATTGCCTTCTGATCTGTAACCTAAACCTATTCTCCATCAGCTTAGTACCATTGTTCCTCGTTACCCCAGGTGGTGCTGGGTGGTGCTGGGACACGTGATAACAGAAAGCATTTTTTGTTCCATGTACCATGGATTTAATGCTGTACGGCTACTAAAGTTAAAAAAACCTCTCTTAGAAAGAAATAAAATGGTTTATATGACAGAAACTCTTATTAAAATGCCTTAAAACTGTTAAAAGGGCATCTCTAAACTTTCCATCAACAGTTGACAGCCAGTTAGTGAATGACTAATGTAAAGTGTTCTCATTCATTTGCATTTGTAATTAATCAACAAACATTCAAGTCATAAATCAAAATCTGACACCATAATTTGGGTCATAATTGTTTCAAGCTTTCTTACTGTTGAATATAGATTAGCGTAAAAGACATCTTTGGTGATGTACTAAATGTAGATGAGATTTTTGGGGTTTCATTTTTGAAGCACTGTCCAAAAAAACAGTAATAATAATTTAAGTACTGTGGTTTGGAGACTTATTTATAAACCGTTAAACTCTTGGTAAAATCCTGTTTTAATATGGGTAGAGTTAGTCAAATGTATTTATCTTCTGGGAAAGAAAATCAAGAAGGTTTAAAGAACAAAGGCAGTTAATTATAGCACGTTTCATATTCTATTTAAAGAATCAAATCTGTTGTTTTTTTGGTAACAAGTACTGTAAACTCCCCTCCACCCCAAATGGAAAACAGCATCTCACACTTCATACCAAATATCTGAATGCTTTTTCATTTCTGAGGATTTAAAAAATTAAAAAGTCTCATAATTTGCAGTTTCGATTCAGATAAAACAAAAAAGAAAAGTAGCTGCATACCCCTACAAATTTATTGTGTTACCATAGCCACAGAAGGCCAGATCCAGAATGGTATACTAGAATGTAGATATCCAAGTCACAAAAAAGCAAGTCAGAATAATACCACTTAGAAGTCACTAGATTTCCCTCCTACTCGTTCCTTTTTTTATGCACAGAACATATGGAAATTGTTTTCTTCCAGGCGTGTATCAAGTGTCTTTTTATACAACATATAATGCCAAATAGTTCCATTAAATAAATCTATAGTCATTTTGTTTTCCACGTTCCTTTAAAAAAAAAACCCAAAAACCCAGAAAAACACCCTTTCCATTATCAATTTAAAGGGAATCGAAACACAACCTACCTAATCCTTTAGAAACTAATCCAAAGGAATTTCAGAATTTCAGTTTGTTCTGGCCTAATGGCAAATGGCATACAGATTCAATACTACATATTTAAAAAAAATCTGTTTGACAACATTTCAAGCTCTGCGAATGGTAGCAAAAACGGGATGTTAAACTGACTTTTCAGACAAGGCATGTCCCATTTCTGCGATATTGTTTTTCCTTTCATATTATTCTCTCCCCCCCCCCCCTCCTCCTTGGTACAAACATACATTAGGGGTCTAATCTTCTCTAAATTCTGCAGATTATCCTCATCCTCAACATCATTATAGCCATTATTAAGAATTATCACAGAATCATAGAAAATGAGCATTGGAAGGGACCTCAGGAGGCCACATCTAGTCCAACCCCTGTTCAAAGCAGGACCAGCCCCAAGTAGATCATCCCAGCAAGGGCTTTGCCAAGCCAGGTCTTAAAAACCTCAAAGGATGGAGGATCCACCACACCTCTAGGTAACCCATTGCAAAGCTTCACCACCCTCCTAATGAGAAAGGTTTTCCTAATACCCAACCTGAACTTCCCGTGCTGCAACTTGAGCTCATTGCTCCTTGTCCTGTCGTCTACCCTCACTGAGAACAGCCCAGCTCCATCCTCTTTGGACCCACCCTGCAGGGAGCTGAAGGCTGCTACTCAATCCCCTCTCAGTCTTCTGTTTTCAAGACTAAATAAGCCCAGTTCCCTCAGCCTCTCTTCATCAGTCATGGTCCCCAGTCCCCTAACCATTACTGTCCTCTGCTGGACTCTCTCCAATTAGTCCATGACCTTTCTGTAGTGGGGGGCCCAACACTGGATCCTAGCTGGTCTCTCTGGCACCAGGAAGTTGTTTCCAATGCTCTCCAAAAGCTTCCTAGCTTGTTTATGCCCTGCTGTATTGCCCTACCAGCAGACATCAGGGTGACTGAAGTCCCCCTTATATATCATCCTATCAACAAAGACTCAGACAATTACATTACAATACAATAACCCATAGACTTCTCAATCGACACATTGAAGATTTAGATTGCCCTCCTTCTCCACAACTCCTGCTTCCCTGTCTATCGCTCCCAAAACCCCCAGGCCCAACCCCTACTCACGATGACAAGAAATCTTTCAATCTTTTCTTCCGTGTCACAAAGGAACACAAAAAAGGGGGCTGTGCCCTTGTTTTTGTAGGATACCTGTGATATGGTCATTCTTTAATATGACCAAACACATTTGTAGGTTGAAAGACTGTCTATGGATGTAATGCATAATAGAACAACCAAAATCATGAGGATGAGCAAGGTACGGTGTAACCCAAATTTTCACATACATGTCTCACAACCTGCTTAGCTCATAGTGGGTGCACCTACACGTTCAATTAGTGTGGCATGATAAATTCCAGCACAGTTCGTGCCGGAGTTAACAGCTGCCAGGTGCAGCACCTACATGTGTGCCTGGCCCTGCAGCAGTTTGAGCCAGGGCAGTGGCCCCAGGCTGGCAGCAGGCTCAGGGTATCAGCCACAGGCTCTGGGTCGTAGCGCCGGGCAGTGGAGGGGCTGCCTGGGGCATGAGAGTACCCAAAGAGTGGAGCTGTGTGGCTAGGCAGCAAGCAGGGGACTGGCCCCACTGTTTAGGCTGCCCAGGTCCAATTTACATCCAGGTCAGCGCTTACTCGTGCATTTAGGCACAGCTATTTTGCTGCTATAAGATAGTGCTATCCCTGACAGTACTACCTTATGGTGGCAAAAATTAATTTGCTGCGGTCTAATAGCATTGCAAGTGTAGACTGACACTTTACACCACAGCCAATTAGTCTGCTGCACAGCTATGTGCATGTGTAGATGCACCCTGTTAGTGCCAAGCTAAAGAGCAGCTGTCTGCCAAGGGTCCCTCCTTCAAAGCGCACTGCTTCTCCACTCATATTTTGCTCATAGACAGTCCTGAATAGCTGTTTCCTGTGGCTGCATCTGCCCCGCAGCTAGTTCACCAGACCACATCTTTGCAGGGGGATAGAGAACCTAACCCTTTGAAAAATCCAGATTCTACTTTCTAAGCAGATAAATACTATCAGATGGACTAAACCGTATCCCTAACCAAGGTGAAGACAAGGTTTAATAATGCCTGTCAAATAAGTTAGGGGAAAAATGGAGACTTGCAGTTTTCAGGACAGTCTGAGACCTAATATTATTAAGCATGCAAAAATAAATATCTGCTTGCCAGACAACTGCATGCACACTAATGGAAAAAAAAATATAGTGCTCCAGATTTAAAAGTCTGTTGTTCTGGAAGAAAGGTTAATGTTCTGATCCAATATCCTCTAAATGTGATCCAATATCCTCTAAATGTGAAAGTAAAATGGTAGGAGCAATCCTCTGCTATATGCAAGTGTCAATAAAGAAATCAGGGCATTGGCATTTCCACATCCTTAGACAATTCAAATTCTGAATGGAATCTGGAGCTGAAAAATGTGACATTTTTCTCTTGAAGTCTAGATTCACATGATATTACTTATTGTTAAGCATTTAATCCCTTGTCAGCAGTGGCTCTTCCACTATGCTGTTTATCTTATCACAACAGGTGTTGCATGAAGTAATATTTCTCCAAGCAAGGAGAAAAAGGAACCAGCAAGATCTATTAAATTAAAATGACAATTCATGGAGTGTTATGAGTGGCTGACAAGATTCCTTGGATAAATCCAATATCTTTTATTAGACCAACTCAAATAGTTGGAAAAAAATCTTCTTTGCAAGCTTTCAGGTACAAGTACGAAGGGTATTTGTACCCGGAAGTTTGCAAAAAAGAATTTTTCCAACTATTTGAGTTAGGTGGACCTCAATCAGATGTCATTTATTATGGAGAAATGCAAAGTGCTCCACCTGGGGAGAAATAACCCACAACACACTTACAGGCTCAGCAGTGCCACATTTGTTAGCACTTCTGAACGAGACCTGGGTGTCGTGATAGACAACAAAATGAACATGAGCCACCGACGCAATGCTGTAGCTGGCAGAGCTAATCAAACACTGGCCTGTTTAACCAAGGCATCTTGAGCAAGGGCAAAGATGCCATCCTCCCTCTCTAGTCGGCCTTGGTGAGACCTCAGCTGGAGTTCCGCGTCTGGTTCTGAGCACCACACTTCAGGAAGGATGCAGAGCAGCTCAAGAAAGTCCAAAGGAGGGCCATGTACATGATTGGAGGCCTAGAGACCAGGTCATACAAGGAGAGGCTGAAAGACTTGGGACTGTTCAGCCTGGAGAAGAGAAGACTCAGAGGAGATTTGGTGGCAGCCAGTAAGTATATCAAGGGCATACATCAGGGCCTGGGGGAGCATCTGTTCACCAAGGCCCCCCAGGGGAGGACAAGAAATAATAAGCACTAGCTGATTGAGGATCCTTTCAGACTAGACACAAGGAAAAACTTCTTCACAAGTTGAATGCTGAGGGTTGGAACAGGCTCCCCGGGAGGTGGTACAGTCACCCACCTTGGCGATCTTCAAAAAGCATCTTGACACCCAACTTGCTGGGGTCATCTGATCCCAGCAGTCTTTTAGCCCAAGTGCAGGGAGGCTGGACCCGATGATCTGTAAGGTCCCTCCCAGCCCCTAACATCTATGAAACTATGAAACACGGCTACAACCTATACCTCTGCAACATGAGTGGTTGAAGCTTTTATGTCTGTTTTTAAATTTTAAAAAAGACTAATTCCATTGCAGTCTATCCTCCTCAATTCCACGTGCACGAGATAGAAAGGGATGAGCTCTAATGTCCAATCTCTCAGCTCCAATCTCTCAGCACATGTCATTTTTTAATTATGATTTGCTTCATTTTGTGCTGTGTATGAATACATCCCATCAAAATGCACAGGCTTATTCTTTAGGGTTGTTGGTTGTAGTCGTGCTGGTCTAAGGACATAGGCAGACAAGGTTCTTTGGGTAGAGGTGATCTCTTTTATTAGACGAACTAAATAGTTTGAAAAATTGTTGTTTGCACACTTTCAGGCACAAACACCCTTCTTCAGGCATAAGGAGAATCTGTTGGTGTTTGATTGCTCTCCTGGGTTAGAATAGAAGCCAACATGCAAAATGCAGGTCTGTGAAAATGCAGTGAGGATCTGAGAGAATGGGAGACAACAGGTGAGAGACAGGTGGGGGCACCAGAACTGGTGAGAGATTGTAGCTGTTAAAATTAGAGAGGTCACCTGGGGTTATCACATGGCAGGCGGGTCATAAATCCAATGTCTATCTAATAATCCTAGGTAACCTGTCTGCATTTTACTAGCTAAATTCTAACTATTTCTTGGTCTAATAAAAGATATCACATCTACCTAAAGAACCTTGTCATGCTTATTCTTAACCCTCTTGATAAATTCAGGGTATAAATTCATAAATAGATGTTAAAATACTAATGGAGGGTGTTATATTAATTGTTATAACCATTTGGGGTGTATAAAGTAGCAACAAAAGTTTATTGCATCTGAGCAAAAAAAAAAAAAAAAGAACTGAGTGAATTCATTTGTTCCATCACAGACTGCCTAGGGGGCATGTCTACAGAGCTCAATGCAATACCACAAGGAGATACCCAGGCTAGCTTTAAACATCCCGTTCCTGGTGCTTGGCTGTAACAAGTGAGAAGGGTAATTTACCCGAAGAATTACCCCAGGCACACGCCAAAGTGACACATCTATACTTCTTCCAATACTTGAACCAGCTAATTTAGTGCCAAGTCTGATACCTACATGACAGTGGATTTGGGCAGTGCACATATTAGCTCTTTAACTGTAAAATGGGACAGTATTCCCATAAGACTGTGAGACATTCTGTTATGGTTGCTCCACTGAAACATATAAAAATTCTTGCGTCTTGTACATCTCTTGAACCACTAAAAGAAAAACTCCAATGGGAATAGGGGTATTTATAGAACCCCCCCCCCCATAAATACATATAATATAAAAATGCTAATCACAGTCAATCAATAGCCATATTTGCACTGCATGATGTTTTGATATATGTCCTGTAATTATATTTTAATCTACTTAATGATTTACCACTTTGATTTCTTATATTATTATTAAATCATAGAATCGAAGGACCAGAAGGGACCTGCTTGATCATCATGTCCAGTCCCCTGCCATGGGCAAGAAATTATTGGGTTTCAAATGAGCTCAACAAGGTGCTTATCTAGCCTCATCTTGAACACCGCCAAGGATGGCGACTGCACCACCTGCGCTGGGAGTGTGGTTCCTGATTCTGGCAACCCTTACTGAAAAAAAGATCTTCCTTATGTCCAGACAAATATTCCCTCTATTAGCTTGTGCCCATTGATCCTCATCCTCCCTTGAGGTGCCTTCCTGAAGAGTTGCTCCTCTAGATCTTCATGTTTACCCCTAACGTACTTGTAGATGGCTATCAAATCACCTCTCAGTCTTCTCTTACTCAGCCTGAACAGGCACAGTTCCCAGAGTCTCTCCTCATAGGGCCTATTCTCCAGGCCCCTAATCATATAGGTAGCCTTTCTTTGTACCCTCTCGAGCTTATCCACATCCTTCCTGAAGTGTGGTGCCCAGAACCGGACACAGTACTCTAGCTGTGGCCTCACCAACATTGAGTAGAGAGGGAGAAGCACTCTTAAATACATTGCTTTAAAATACATTTTTGTTTTAGCTCTAGCTTTCTTTGATCTGTCTATTGTTTATATGCCCTAAAAATGATTTTGGATTATTTCACATGGCAGAGTGTTTTATGGGTAAAATCTGCATTTCACCCATAATGTCTTATGTGTAAAATCTTAGGGGTGCAGTCTTCTACCCCCATTCAAGGAATGGATGCAATATTAAATGATACAGGATGGCTGTACTGTAAAATAGTAAATAGATGTGTCTGTATTATTGATCTTTCTGTCTCCATAAAACGGATTAAGATATTATAAGCAAATATTTTTCAAATCAACTCATTCTTGCTATAGCATTAACTAGCTAGGAATTAGAAATGTCGTAATACATAGGAGAAAGTTATTCAAAGATCCACTAGATGGCAGCCTTTTACCACAAATTAAATTCGGCAGAGGTTTCTGTGCAACAGGAGTGCATGGTGGGAGTGCTGGTGGACAACAGCCTGTTTTGTTTTGTTTTCTCTAGCCTTGTAAACATGATACAGGTAACAGAAGGTTAGTTTTATGCTGCAGAGCTGTGTTCAGTATGCACTGACTTCAAATAGCTACCATTATACTATCCTCTCCCTTATTAAAAAGAAAAAGTGCAATTAAAACATGTAACTAAAAATAAGGCATCAAAATGGCTACTACATAACTACTGACACTGCCCATTAAATAACCCAGAGAGAGAGACATTCAGGACTGGGTTTGACTTGAGCTCACAAAAGCACTTTGCAATATAACATAAAATGCACCTCTTCTAGACAGCTCCAATTCTGCTTATGAAATTCTGCACTTGGGCTGAGCTCCTGCTTTCCTCTGCCTGCAGAGCAGCCTGTCAGTAGCAGCCAAGGAGAACGGGAGATGACAGTGGCTTTTCAAAATGGCAAGAGGAGGAAACAGCCTGTCTCACAACTCTGCTTTAGAAATACCACCAGCATCTAAACAGCTGAGCTGGTTCATTTAGAAGCCTCACCCTGCTTATTTAAGGGTAGAGAGGACAGAATAGGCAACTCTTGCCGCGTCTACTCATAGATTTAATCTGGGATCAGTTTACTTGTGAGTAAATGCTTCCCGGAAGGTGTCTACACATGCAGGGAAGTAGGAGCAGACTTGCTGCTAACGGCAGCAAACTGGCCCTGCAATGGGCCCCTGCTGCCACCAAGGGGAGCTCTAGGCCCCCCTGGGTGCTAGCCCAGGCTGGCAGGGAGCACCAGGCCAGGAGACAGCTGTCTTCTGACCAGATCTGGGACACTACACCCTGCCCCCAGGGGCTGCCTGCTGCCGGTGAAGGGACAATGTTCCCCAAGGAGGGGACAATGTTTGCCCCGATACACTGCTAACTGCCCCACTAGCAGATCAGTGCAGGGGGCTGGGACCTATCCCATCCCTGCAGTTCTTTCCAAGCCCTGTGCCTCATTAACCGACTGAAGCATCGGGCTGGGACGTGCCCGTGACCGGGACAGTTTCCAGCCCCCACCCTGTATGTGGGGCAGAGGCTGGGGAGTCTGTTCCCTGCTCAGCTCCACAAGTGTGAAGCTGGGTGGGGAACAGGCTGGGGAGCTTTTTCCCTGCTCTGCTCCATGAGCATGAAGCTGGGTGAGGAACAGGCTGGCAAGCTTGCTCCCTGCTCAGCTCCGCGAATGCAGAGCTCGGTGAACAAGCTGGGCAGGATCTCCCAGCTCCCCACTCCCTGATCAGGATGGTGGAACAGGGGATGGGAGATAAGGATTTCCCAGCCCCTACTCCCTGATTGCAATCTCAGAGCCAGGGACTTGGCTGCCAGGGCAGGGGGACATGGTCCCCACCCCAGCTTTGGTGGTGGAGCCCACCCAGGCAGCAGGCAACTCCCCAGGGCAGGGAGCAATCCTCTGCCCCCTGCTGAATGTCTGACCAGGAGGAGATTTGCTCCCTGTCAGTTGTCTACATGAGCACTACTGCAATGTTACTAACCAAAAGTAAATTTGCTACTTGCATTTGCAGGTAGCAAATTTATTTGCGATTAGCGAGATTTACCATGGAGTAAGCATATGCACGTGTATTTGCACATGAATACTTCACAGTAATGGTTTATCATGGAGTAAACATATGCACGTGTATTTGCACATGAATACTTCACAGTAATGGTTTATCATGGAGTAAACATATGCACGTGTATTTGCACATGAATACTTCACAGCTTACTTCACAGTAAACTATGCTACTGCACAGTTAAGCACCTCATCTAGACACGTCCCGAACAAATACATAAGAGGCTGAGGATGTTCTGAGCTCAAATGGGGAAGGTATCAGTGGGCGCATCTACATGTTCATGAATGTGCCCTAATTATGGCGCATTAAGTTCAGTACCTGTAAATACAGGTACTTAATATAATTGCAGGTATTATATTTAATGTGCCGTAATTCACTCCACAGTAAAGTGTCCTGTCTACACGTGTGCTGCTGTTAGGGAACATGAAATTAAGTAACTCCTTTATAAGATAGTACTGTCCTTGACAGTACTATCCTATGGCAAAGTAATTAGTACCTGTAATTAAGCTGCATTAATGAATGTGTACATACACCCACTGTCACCTTCCCCATTACAAGTACTAATTACAAGTACTAAACTTAATGAGACGTAATCGGCCCTACTGCGTATTAGTGCAGGCAAACATTTTTTTATATGACATGAATGCACAGTAGATTAATTCTGCCACACATTAGCAGAGTTTTGGCCAGCCGCACTAATGCACAGTAAAATTACTCTACTGTGACGTTAGCATCTTGCGTAGACATACCCAGTGACTGCAAAAGAGCCCTTTCACAGTGCATCTGCATGTGCCATTCAGGTGATGTGATAAACTCCAGCGCAGTTTGCAGCAGTCAGCTGCTCCTGAACACAGTATCTGCATGCACACCCAGGACCGCATCAGTTTGCCGGTGCGAGGCTGCCCAGGGCTGGAAGCAGGCTCAGTGGAGGGAGAGGGGGGGCAGCCCCAGGCTCCAAATAATGGTGTCATTTCACATGCATTTTTATGTGTGCACATGTGTTTCAGTGAACATCATGACTTTGCCATAGGATAGTACTGTACTTGACAGTACTATCCTATGGCAGAGTTAATTAACTTACTGTGCCCTAATACCAGCGCACATGTAGAGAGTGACGATTTATTATAAAGCAATTTAGTCAACTCCACAGTAAAGCTCATGTGTAGATGCACCCTTAAACAGGTAACCAAAATCAACTAAAATGAATTAGAAAAAGTGGGGAGCAGTATGATGTTCAGCATCCTAGGACAGGATTTTCACTTCAGACTATGGGTCTTAGGCATTCTATAAAACACTGCAAAAGCACTGTGTTGTTGATCACAATCATACTGTCACCATCACAAGGTCATGGACAATTATTTCTACCCAGTTCAGACTCCTGAAAATATGTTAATTATTGGGACACAGGCCCTGAAACCACCAATCAGTCTGGAGTAGACACCTGGTTTTTGACACCAGCCAGCACCAGATGCTCAAGGGAGAGGCTCAAGAAACCCGGAAACCGGTATTCATGGAGCGACGTGTTCATAAAAGTAAGAAGTAAGTTTCTTTCTCACCCCCAACTTCCTCAGTTAGAGGACAGATTAAACCCTGAAACAGAGTTCATATGCCTTGCCCAGTATCTTTCATTGTGTTTTGCTGTTCCTCCGGATGTATCATCATCCATACAAAGGCGAACTTGCATTTGTTAGCTTGTTTTAAATGTAGCCAACTTCTTGGCTTTCTATTCATAGATGTTAGGGTCGGAAGGGACCTCAATAGATCATCGAGTCCGACCCCCTGCATAGGCTATTATCTCATGGAAAGTCATTCTGCCACAGAAGATTGAGGGTACATCACTTAATCATTCACTGCTCACAAGAAGAATTTGCAAATGGAGAGTTTTATATCTTCTGTCAAGCTGTCCATGGAAATACTACTATCCCCCACTGAGAATCGGAAATATTTGCACTTTGAAGTTTAGGCATGACCTTGCCAACTGCTCTCCTTAACTTGTTTATAGTGTTAGTACAGGGCAGTGCTGCTTAAAGCAGTCTTTTGACATCTGCATTAGGAAAAATGTATGTCAGATTGTATGTTAATCTGATCAAGTTAACGCCAAGGTCACAGGTTCGATCACCAGTTGGACTAGATGATCTCCGGAGGTCCTTTCCAGCCTTACTTCTATACGTCTTTAACTACTCATGGGAGTTCACACATTGATTTTGTTGTTGTTCAGACACTATCATCCAGACCAGTGGTCCTCAGCCGTCTTAGACTCAAGTAACCCTTCATTAGATTCAAGGCACCCTTTAGAAAATACCAGCTCTTAATTTTCACCTGTTTCTTTTATTATTATTCTTATTATTATTATTATTACAGAAAAAAATAGAGCAATTCTTTTGTTAAAAAGCATTCGGGAAACCACAACAGGTCAGAATGTTTTTAACACGGTTGCCTCCTATTTGAAGTCTCTTGTTTTATCTTGCATTTTGAGACCCATTGCATACTGATCCACTTCTTCTTTTAAAATTCTCTTTCAGTTCATTTATTTCTAGTGTCACAAGCCAATTTACTGTGAAATGTTTGCTTACAAATATACTGAGATCCAGCAGAGCTATCAGCACAACTCTATATTCTAGTTGCTTGTTTTTTTAATTTGCAATTTGAACTGATGATAAACTTCTGGGAAATGGTCACTTTTATGGATAGCGCTGCACCTCTTGTAACGGGCACTTTTGTTTTATATTGTGACTAATCCTACTTCTAGAATAAACACATTCACTCCCAGTGTACCATTATATTCTTTGTGCTTTGACATGCATTTTTCATTAGCCGCATATCAGGTCTTTCTCTCCATTTAAGTCCTACTGTGATGACTAACCCTGCAAATATTCGTTCCTCTTCCCCACCCCTCTGCCAAAAGCCAAGTGAATCTCACACCCCAATATGACTGTGGTATCAATTGTACTCCAAATTTTCAGTTAGTCTGGTAATTCTGTACATTCATGACTGCTTTATTATACAAGTATGTAGGTTAATGTCCAATCATTTTATCTGGCATCTGACTTCCTGTAATAAGAAGTGTTCTCTCAAATGACAAGCTTTCACTTATGATGGGTGTGCTGGAAATTCTGAATTACTTTATCTTCCAGTTTGCAATCCCATTCTTTCTCCCAAAAGAATGCTGCATAGTTTGACAATACTTCAATCCTCCTCTTCTCGTAGAAATGTGTAGGGCGTAACCCAAAGTTATTTTTTTGCTCCAGCCTTTGCCACTAGGAAAATATATGAGAGTCAGAGCCATCTCCTAGTTCCCAGCCAGGTTGCCTGTCTTAAAAGCAAAGTGATACAGGTGGCTTAATTTGGTCCACATTTGATCAAGAGTCCATTGCATTTCCTCACACAATTTAATGAAGGTGTGATACAGAGAAGTGGTGGTAGAAGGGGTAATATGGACCAGGATTACAAAAAGTTAGACAAAATAACCCTAGCTCTTTCAGCCTTTCCACTTAAGTCCTGCTTCCCAAGCCTCGAACCATTTTTGTCACTCTCTGCTGGATTCTCTCCAATTTGTCCACATCCTTTCATCTAGTCTGTATTTCCATAGCTTGCTAATGAGAGTGTTGTGAAATACAGTGTCAAAAGCCAAGGTACATCACATCCACGGCTCTCCCCCACACCCACAAAGCCTGTTACCTTATCATAGAAGGCAATCAGGTTGGCCAGGCATGACATGCTCTTGGTGAATCCATGCTGGCTCTTCCTGATCAACTTGTTCTCCTCCACATGCTTCAAATTAGATTCTTTGAGGGCCTGTTCTCTGATCTTTGTAGGTACTGGGATCACGCAAGGAGCTGGCTCCAATGTGCTGGAAATCCAGCACGTTGGAGCAGACTTGATTAATCTGGAAATAAACATGCTCCAGCAGCCTGCCACGTCACGTGTATCAGCATCCCCGTGCTGAAAGATGGCGGCGGGGCCACTGAATGAGCTTTAGTTCAAAGTGCCCCACCACCATGTGTCAGCAAGGGGACACTGATGCACATGACGCTCAGGCATTTTTAATTTGTGCAGCTTGCTCATTAAAGTACCCCTCTGCGCCTTCCAGAGCACATGTAAAAATGCCCTTAGACTCCTTCCCAGTAATATGAACTGCTTAACTCCACTAGCACATCTCCACTAGCATAGCAATCAACACCTCCCATAACAAAACCATCAGAATCCATGGGTCCTACACATGCCTTCCCCCAAGGTGATATACATGATCCAACACACCAAGTGTCCGCATGGAAAATATGTGGGTAAAACTAAACAGCAACTACGCACCAGAATGAAGTCTCACAGAAGAAAAACAAAAAAAATGAAGGACAGACATGCAAACACAACCCACCACCCCAAATTAGGAGCACATTTCTCAGAACAATCTCTCCCCCTCTGACTCCACCATCCTTGTGCTCAAGGGAAATCTACCTAACACTTTTAGAAGGAGAACTTTGGAACAAAAACTCATAAACTGGCTGGACACTAAGGGCCAAGGACTAAGCATTAATATCAGGTTTATATTATAGTGATTAATTATTAATATTATAATGATATTATATTCATATCAGGCACATTATATTTTACCCAACTCCTGAATCCTTTCCACACAGGAAAAGTGAGAATGACCTCCCATCCTTCTGATAGGCCTTGATCACCCAGTAATCAGCTTATTGTCTTCTGCTAATTGTGTGCATGCAACTGTTTACGACATGTACCAGATACAAAACAGGATCCTTTTTAATTTTAAGATTAAACAATCAGTTTTAAAAGACTATCAGCTACAAAGGATCCATTGAAATGAATCGTGTTATTTAATACAACTGGTGGCATATACAGTACCTTTCTTTGTAGCCAGAAAAAATGCCGCAGAAAGGATTAATCATCATGATATATACCAACCAGTACACTCAGTATTAAGTATTATACAAGGCATAAGGGAATTATTCACTGTTACTATGCCATATGTTAGTAGACAAGCTAATGCCTGCTGGCCAGGGCAAAGAACACCATCAGTTACCAGGAAGCTGGCTCAGTATGGAGTTCATATAACTATGTTGAGTGAAACTTGGGCTAGCCAAAGGACAACTGTGCAGGTTATATTTTCTTCTATTGAGAGCACTCAGATAATGCCTAGACTGATTTGACAGCAATGAAATGAACATCCAGGTTACCTGGACTGAATGGCCAGCATTTGTTCTTTATGATGAATTTGCAATACTTAACTGTCACTCACCAATATGGACCATCTGCCAATGAGCACAAATGATTGAGTGAAAAATGTGCGCATCTCTTTGTATGAGGGAAATACATAACCATCATAAATCCCGATGAGCCAACTATGATGAGCCTTGAAGAAGAATGAGAAACCTGCTACAGGAAGCTTAATTTTACCCTCAAATCTGACAAGCTTCTTGTGCTCGTAGACTTCAACATGCCTGTAAGTAGGGATGCCACAGCCTGGTCTCATGTTTTGTTGGACATACAATAGGAAGTGCCAATATAAAACAAAAACCTGCTTCTTAGCATGAATCACATCCCAACAAGCAAACAAGAAACAGGCATCCAATATCTCACCAATGGCACCTTGCTGACTATATCATCATGCAATAGAGGTGCGTCAGCGATATCAAAATAACTTCCAGTAGGCATGGTGTCAACTTTAGGATGGACTACTGTGTGATTTGCTGAAAAATATCTCTAGACATCAGCCCCAAATGTTGCATATCAGCCACAAAATAACTGTAGAGGTTGGGCATGGAAAATTAACAGATTTAAGAGGTGTAAAGTGTTGTGTATAAAGCTTCTGCTACCAACAGGCTTTCTGATGATATCAGCATTGAGAAAAAAATGGCAAAACTATTAAATGTTCTGTGCCATGACTGCAAGCAAACAGATGTTGCTTTTTTTCCACAAAACACCTACATTGGTTTGATGACAATGAGGTGTACATCTAGGTCACCTGGATTGAATGGCCAAAAAGCTGGCTTATAAGTAGGTTTGCCATGGAATCCAAATCAGGTTGTAGTAAATGAAAGATCTCTGGTAGAACACCAAGGCTGACATATTGCAGGCATATGCTATTACTCATTATATATGCATGCTCTATGCCAGATTGAAGGTGATTTATGACCCAACAACATCACCCATCAGATGCAGAGATGAAAATGGGCTGATCATAGACAGCAAAGGCATAAAGTATCACAGGGATCAACAGTTGATGCCCAATGCCAAAATAGTTGTCACTGGAAATGTGTTAGACTGAAATTCTGCAACAAAAATAATTAGGCGCCTGGGAGGCAAGACTTTTAAGGAAAGGCTGAAAGAACTTTATTTTCCTGGAGAAGAGAAGACTGCGAGGGCATTTGATAACAGTCTTCAAATACCTGAAGGGCGATTACAGAGAAGCTGGAGATGGGCTGTGCTCTGTGACCATAGGGAACAGGATTAGAAAGCAAAGG
>NW_005841890.1:3371674-3413634 GCF_000455745.1 Alligator sinensis
CAGCAGGAAACATTTAGGATGAAGATTAATAGGAACTGTCTGACTCTGAGGGTGGTTAAGTTGGAATGGACTACCTAGATAAAGGTGTAAAACTCTATCTTCGGAAGTTTCACGGGCAGATTACATAGACACTTGATTGGGATGGTCTAGTCTTGAGCAGGGGGTTGGACTAGATTACCTTGTGAGGTCCCTGAGAGCCCTACTTTCCTGTGATCCTAAAGAAGCCTGTCATTGTCTTGGGTCAACCCCCAACCAGGCAAGAGGTTGATACTACAACGTCATCCAGAAAAGAGAGAAAGGCACCTAATCATGACAGGATATTGTTTCACACTGCACCAACTCTTCTGTCATTTTGGAGGGATCATCCCACAAGACGTAAAAGACATAATCATTCCCAAGATCAAATCCTAGGAGGTTGGGGGGGATTCTCTGCTGGCCATGGATGCCAAAATGCCATCTCATATTCCCTTCAGTTGGTTACTACTGCACCTTGTAGAAGGGGAACTCCCAGAATCACAATGCAGATTACAGAAAACTAGTAAAGCAGCAGACTATTTTCACTGCTTGGCAAACCCAAAGTGCTGAGAACAAAATCTCAACCTCTATGTGGCTTTTATTAATGTTATGAAAGCCTTTGACACAATGAGCTAACCTGCAGCTTTAACCCTTAAAGAGAGACTCTTTTCTATCAATCTTAAGACACCTCCATGACAGTGGCCATGACAGAGTAAACTTTTACAATGATCTTTCCAACTGCTTCCATATGACAAGAAGTGTCAAAAACAAGGATATGTCTCAAGGGCAATCCAATTTGCTTCAGTTTTGTGTAACTATAGTAGACTAGGCAACTCATGACATTCGGATTCACTTCTATACTTTAAAAGGTTTGTACAAACTTTTCTGACCGTATGCTGTGTCTAATGTTTCCAAATGGACTGTGAGAATTCCTGTCTCCTGTTCATTATGCAGTGATAGTCCACCATGGGTTAGATCTTGAGCTGTTTACAAACTGGTTTGCTGCTTCTGCAACCAACTTTGCACTAACCATTAGTTTAAGGAAAGTGAGATTGTGTCATGCAGGTCTTGGAAAAAAGTATATTGCCCTTTCCATATTTATAAGCGGAACTGAATGTCCAGTCATTCATGTGCACTTACCTTGGAAATGTTATAAAGGACTGTGAAAGCAACACAGAGAAGGTAGTCTCTCACATCCAGAAAGCTAACATGACCTTTGGCAGGCTAATCATGTAGAGAATCAGCACTGGATCAAGCTTCCTCCTAATTAATGAGTTATACACATCTGGCATGCTTACTATTCTGGTGTTAGTGGTAACAACTTTGGACATTATAGAGAAGGCAAACTCATGAGCTGGAGAAGTTCCATTACAAGCACCTTTACATCCTGCTCGGAGCAAGGCACTATGATTAGATGGCTAATAACAGTGACTGGCCACATGCTGACTGCATGTTCAGAGAGGGACCAACAGTGAAGATACAGCTATGATGGGCCAGCCATATGGCTCAGATGAATGATGCATAAATGCCTAAAAAGCCCCTATATAGTGAACTGGAGTTCAGGAAGAGGAAGCATAAGTCCCCCAAAGCACTTCAGCAACATCCTAAGATCCTACTGGATCTTAGCTCTTACCTCTTTTGAGCTCTTTGACCAGCAGGAATAATATTGGACAGGAATAATAAGCCGTGTAAAAGATGTGTTTACGTTACTGGCAACAGACCAGCTCAATGTTGATCAGAGTTACAACATTTGTGACAAAAACTGCATAGACTTATATAGTTATCTGTATATCCAGTTTGCCTGACTAAATTATTTCCATTACGGAATTGTTAATCTTGACCACAAAAGGCACATGACAAAAGACAGACTCTAGGCATTTCTGATATTTTCACTATGTTAAAAGGGAAATGCAGAGGACGACTGTATTCAATCAGCATCAGAGGGTTACAGTAAATAGACAGACAAGAAAAAAGCACCACAATATCCCTGATGCATTATGTAATTAAGATATAATAGGCCCTTTCCATCTCAAACTAAGATGTATACAATAAACACTGTAACAATGATCATTTCCCTCGGACAGGTCTCTATTTTTTTTAAATAAAAACTATTAGTACTTCTTCTACTTAAAATGCTTATTTCCCCTCTCTTTAGTTAAAAAACGATTAAGAAAAAGCCTTCAGTATAAAATGGTAAGACTGAAAAAAATCAAATATTCAAAAGTTAGGAAATGAAGGAATCAAGATTATCTGAATATTTTTTCAAAACATGATAAATATGAAGAGTTTAATTGCATGCTCAAATACTATTTATTCTAACAGACCCCCAAGTTGTTCAGTGCAAAGGATTAATTTAACATTTTTATTTAAAGCTGCGTCATTAAGTGTAGAGTTCCACCATTTTTACTGCATACCATCCAAGCCATGCACAGAATGCTGAATTATTCATTTCTTCCTGAGCACCACCCCCATGCACTTCCAGACTCTTACAGACTGATGGATAGATCTCTACATGCCCCTGTGAGGCCCTGATATGAAAATCAAAATTATCAAAAATATTACCCAATTTTCTGCATCTTAGTGAGCTACTCAAAGTCTAAATTAACAGAGCAATTAACATTTTATAGCATTGTGTATTTCAAAAAGCACTCTCATGAATTACAGTTGCATTCATGTTTAACACTTCTGCAAATGAGACCCTAGAGTCTCAAGCAGAAAATGAGGAATGCATAGTAAATGGGCATCTGTGGAAATGCTGATTTGTGGGACTTGCCCAGCATTGCACATTAATCTGTAGCAGAGGCATGGATAAAATCCAGTTCCCTAGGGTGACATTCAACTTTGCCATATCGCTGTCCTTTCTGTTGTATGTGATCCTGCCATACTACGGGGATACGTAACTGAAGATTGTAGTACATGCAAATATAAAAGGGCCCAAAATAAGGTTTCGCAGACCACCACAACTGTGATATTTTGTAACTTTAAAATGTTTGAATTTGCAACGTTAATATTTTGGTTTTAAGTTATTACTTGGTTGTAAGGTATATTTCGGTTGTAAGTTATTACTAGTAAAACCTTGAAACTAATGAAAATAGTATCATACGAAACCATGCAGATACCTGACTCAAGTCATTACTGGGGTTCATGCAGTGAGATGCGCAATATAGATTTATGCCACTTCAGCCAATAAAATAACAGTGCCAACAGTAGTTGGTCTTTATGCTCTGCATGTATCAGCCGTTAACTCTGAAAAAGGTGTGCACTTTGCCACCGTCTCACACACAATCAAATCACTATAGACTATGATGATGACAGCCACATGAAACATATTTAAGGACGAAGTTAAATATTTAAGACAGATGCAACATACTTAAAATAATATAATATTTTGATTCACAAAGCACTAAAATTCTTTAAAAATGCAGCTATTTGCAAGTTGAACTTATGCTTGGTGCCAGAGAAATTTGCTGCAGCAAAAGCAAAAGCAAAAGCAGCTTCACCTGCCATGTTATGTATGCCTCCTTCGTACTTCTGTTGCAGGGAGGAATGATTTGTTTATCCTACAATAAAAGATCCTTTAGTGTATATTTAAGATTAAATGCCAAGATATCAATCATTCAAGTTTTAACACAGGTGATAGAGAATTAACATATCAATGCTAATTACTCAGCAAGATAATTACTCAAAGGTTATAGTCTTCTTTTCACTTGCTGAAGGTATAGCTTCCTGTAATAAGGAGGATCAAACGTTCTCGTTCTATCCCCTTGGGTCTCATGTTGCAGTTATGCTGCTCTGTTTTGTCTGTTTTGCACAGAAGTGATTTTAGAAACTTCTCAGAGTCTCACCCACACTTACCCCTAAAAACAAGGAGAATGATGGCTTTGCTGCGGGAACACGACAATCTAAGTTTGTTTTTTTTTGACAGCTAAGCAGTCAGATAAAACAGAAAAAAGGCTAAAAGCTGGCGAAACTATATTATATTCAAATAGGTTTTTGGGTCCTAAGTAAAATGGATGTAAGAAAATATCTTCCTTCTTAAAATCAGGAAGATACGCTTCATGGAGACAGACCATATCTATATATTCATAAGTGTATATAAAATAGACTCTGATACTGCTATACTACTTTAATTGTCACACTGAATCTCTGACACTTGCAATACTATGCAAAAGTGTGAAAAAAAAATGACCTGAAATAGGAATGGTGTCTAGATATTTCTATAAAAAAGGCTAGGGAGCATATCAGATGACCTGAATAGTCTCTCTCTGTCCCAAGTATGGATGGATTCCCTGTCGCTGGCTGTGTCTACACAAGACATTTACTCCGCATTAGCCTAATAACACTGCACAGTAGTGTAGCAGTTATTAACCATGCTAACAGCCTATCTTTGCACTATTAGGCTAATGCACAGTGGGCATCACAAAATAACCATGTACTGGTGCTACTGCGCAGTAACTAGTTACCATGCATTCAGTTAGTACCTCTTACTAGAGGTACTAAACTAACTGCGCAGTAACGAAGGTGCATTAATGAACATGTAGACATGCCCACTAAGCACAATGACTCTTTTTTGCATTGAACAGCAGTCTTTTCCAGATGCAGGTAGCAGCATCAATTTGAAAGCTGATAAGCATCATATGATTCTAATCCATTTCAAACTTTAGGCCATCTATGCCACATGGGATGAAACTCCAAAGAACAACCAGATCAAACACTGATCATTTTTATGGATTCTTACCATTAAGAGACCTAGTTGTCAACTGTTTAAAGGAATTAGGAAACGTATGTGCAGGACACAGTAGAGCACAGGTTGCTGGATCTAGTGGTCAGTGCATTTGAAATCATGCAGAGGCCCGGAGCGAGTGCTGCAGCAGAGAGATGAGCAGAAGCCACTGGGGAAGCCGAGCAGGTCCCCCAGCAGGTGCAGCAGTGACAGCAGCAGCTCCGTGCAGAAGCTGTGTGCTGGCTGGGCTGGGCCGGGCACTTCCGCGCATAAGGGAGCGAGGAACGTGGGCTGGGTGGGGAACAATTAGTTGGTGGGCACCCGCGGGCTAGATGAAATTGCTTGGTAGGCCAGATTTGGCCAACGGACTGTATTCTGCCCGCCCCGTATAGAATAATGTCACAAACACAGTTAGTGATTGGGGAGAACTAGGATGTGTACCTTGTAAACAAAGCTGTTTTGACCAATGTATAAAAGGAGCCTGGGAACCCTGAACAGCAGCAGCATAACAAAGGGTGGGCAAGCCGGAGCTAACTTTAGAAGGGGGTCAGCATTTCCCCCACTCCCACGAAGTCCATGTCCTAGCAGCAAAAGCAGTCCTATAGCACAGCTCTTGTAGTGGCAACTGCGTGCTTTCAAGGGAACAGTGGGTTAAGGCAGACCATGTGGTGGCAGCTGCAACCACCAGGGATGTTTTTGAGTCCCTGGCATTGGTAAGACTGCTGCATGCCCCTTCCCTGCCCTCCCTCCTGACTGTCAGAACCCAAGCCCTTCCAGCACCCTTCCGACCCCCCGCTCTCCCACAGCGTTTGCCCAGGACACCAACCCTATTTGCTATGCTTCTGCCGAATACTTTCCACTGAGCTAAGGACCATATTTTAGGCTGATGCAATGTTCAACAGATAAACTTGGCTAGCCCCAAACCTGGAGAGGGAATGATGTTAGTGTCTAGCATCGGTTGGAACAATACGTCCTGAAAAGTCCTTATTACTAACTGGAGCATGTGGTCTCTTTATTACAACTGATGAGGTCAGGAGGAGGAGGTGAAATATAATATCACTGATGGTTTTCTGAGATAGTCTGACAGGCCATCCAAACTGAGGGAGCCTGATGTGACCCATACTACTTCACCTGTCATGCAGTCTGACAGGGTGCAACTCTTAAAATATCACCATATTCTTTAACGTCAAGATATTCAAGAAGAAAAACCATAATTACTGCAATCAGTACAAATAAGATTTATTTATTCAGCACAATGAGTTTTTGTAGATAAAAAAATATTCCTTTTAATACTTGATGGTCAGACTTTTCAATGTTGGTCTTGTAGTACCTAAATTAGGTATTTCATCTGCCAAAGTCATGCTCTTTCTGAAACTGGTATTAATGCAGGCTATAAAAAAAGCTCCTTCATTTGCCAGGGATGATCTTCTCTTTTACATATTTTCAAAGCTCTTCTTGTTGTATTAATGATGCAGCCCTATGCTGGCAGTAATGAATGCAAACAATTATAAAGGTTTGTAAGTGTTCTGACACTTTCAAGAATGTGTGCCCTTTATTAACACATATTATAGCAAAATCAAAATATTAGGATTCAGGAAGTCAAGACCTATTATATAACTGACTATTCCCAAGGGTATCAATATCAATTCTGCAATTATAATTTACTTAAAAATCCAAACTGGCACTTAATGCACAAGCAGCCAAGCACCAAGATGAGGAAAAAAAATACAAATCACTTAGGAAAAAAAACAGCCCTTTAAACTTGAAGTCTCAACAACAAAACTCTTTTTACTCTCAACACAGATTCCTTCTCCTATTAAAGTAGTTCATAAGTTTAGTGAAGGTGTGCCTAGATCAGAGAAGCAAAAGCATATTAAAATCCCATCCCTTCCAATGAGCAGGCTATCAGGGAGCCATCCATTGTCCTTCCCCGCCTCCCCATTGGAGGGTGAGAGTGAAAGCAGAGAAAAGTGGGATACTGTGATGCCATGAACAGAGGCTACATGTGGGCAAAGGTGCTGTTCGAAACAGCTAACAGTTTGTGGCAGAATCAATGTTGTTTTTTTTCCCCACAAACCTCTTGAAGACCTGTACTCTCAATTTGGCTACATACATAAATTACAGGTAAAGAGGTCTAAATCTGTAACAGAAAAGAAGTTCAGCACACAGACCTGTTTAAAAAATGGCAGAACATGGTATAAATAGACTTTTAATGGATGTAGATCTTTAATGGATAGACCTTTAATGGACCTTTAATCTACTCCCTCCACCATCGCGGACCATTGTATGGGTTTGTGTGTATCTATCTTCTTTCTCTCTCAGCGTCACGAACACCCTCCCACCCCTTCCCGCACCTCCGGGCTTAGTTGGCTAACACTGATCTGTAACCTAGTTGCAATCCCCTCCTCACCCCCATCCCTCTTGTGTTAGTCCCTTGGTCAGATGCTCTGTATTTCCCCACTGGCTTTTTGTCATCTTTTTGGTTCATGACTCTTAACATCTACTAATAACATTAAATCAGACATAATGGGCTCCTGTACACGTGCAGGGAAGCTGCTCCGACACGCTGTCATTACAGCACGTCAGAGCAGACTCAATTAATCAAGCCTGCCAGTGCATGGTAATTATTGTGCTCCAGCAGACTCCGGCATCATGTGTATCAGTGTCCTGCACTGAAAAATGGCGCTTTATCTAAAACTCATTTGATGAGCTTTAGTTCAAAGCATCCCACCATAGACGACTGGTAGGGGGGGCACAGGGGAGCACATGCCGTCCCTGAGATTGGCTGCTGCCGGCTTCTGCGGGCGGTCGCCACTCGCCGCACCACCACCGTCACCAGCATCTGTGGGCAGTCACTGCTTGCCACCCTACCGCCGCCGGCTTCTGTGGGTGGTTGCCGTTCACCCCCCCACCCCCTGCTGCTGACTTCTGTCCAAAGTCACTGATCGCCACCCGCCCCCCCATACCTCACTGGCTTCTGTGGGTGGCTGCTGCTTGCCACCCTGTCACCGCCACCCACAAACTGTGCCCCCCCCAGGCTCAGGAGGCACCAGTCACCCATGGGCCCCCGCCACCATGTTTTATCATGGGGACACTGATACACATGATGATCTGGGCACTTTAATTAGCACGGCCCTCAGAGCTGTGCTTAATTAAAGCGCCAGGCCCCTCATCCCCTGCCTCCCGGAGCACAGCTATAAATGCCCAATTTGTTCAGGTTAGACCAGGCTATCAAACCTCTGTACCAGATCCCTTCCCAACTCAACTTAGGTCACAGTCTGCTGGCATCCCAGGTGCCTTTGCAGCACCCTCCCACAGGGCAGCACACTAGCCTCAACCGCACTCATCTGCTCCAGTCAAGTGCTGGGTGGCCCTGCCTCTGGGCTGTAACAGAAATGGCAGGAGCTGGGCAGAGCCATGCAGCGTTGGGGAGGGGTGGAGGAGCTAAGCCCCTCTCACCAAGTGGGTACTCCCAACTGTGCTTGCTTAGTCTGGGGGCAGGCCAGTAGGGCGAGGGTGTCTGCTCCCTTCCCCCAGGGCTGTGCAGCTCTCAGTCCCAGCTCCTGCCATCTGTGAGACAGCCGAGCAGAGCAGTGGCGGAGGGCAGAAGAGGAGGGAGCAGAGGCCCACCACTGTGACAACCCTCCCACCACCCCCAGCTTTGCTTGACTGGGTTTGGGGGAGGCTGGGACCAGGCCCGCAGTGTAGATGGCCTCCACTCCCCCATTCCCCTCCAGTGCTGCCCAGCTCTGCTGGCAGCCTCACACAGCTCCAGCTCCTGCCTGTCTACGTCAGCCAAACTGGGCAACGGCACAGATGGGTGCGGGGAGCAGAGGACACTCTGCCACTCTGGCCCCACCAGAACCAAGCAAGCACAGCTGAAGCCACCCCTCCCCTGCTGCTGCTGACAATCAGCCACTGCAAAGACAGAGGCCATGCTGGGAGGTATGCAGGAGCACTCCCCCGCCTTCTTTCCTCGATATATCCAGAATTACTTTGCAGGTAGTACAGAACAGTCTGTCTCCATCTATGTGCAAGGTCCCTGCAGGATACTGCCTTCCACGGTCCAGCACTGAAATGTATTTGGCTGTCTATGAGTATTTCTTCTCAGTGGGCATGCCGAGGAGTCCTTCTCAGGCTGCAGCATGCTATACCAGCATGACTGTGGGTGCTTTAAAAGCTGGCGCCAAAACCCTCCTGCTTCCTTGACTACCCCAGCCTGGATCCTGAACTCACCCTATGTCACAGACTCAGCCTCTGATTTGCTCCCTCTCCTCCCTCCCCTGCCCCGTGCTTCAGGACTGCAGGGGTTCCTGCCCTTTTCTCTGCTTGCAGCTTGGTTTTGGGGATATATATATATGTTTTTTTTGCAGCAAGCCTGCTAAAATCATGGAGCCCGTCCTTTTTTGTGGAGTCCGCCCAAATTCGCAGCTTCCATAAAAAAATCACACAATCATGAATTCGAGAGGTCCTTACAGATAGGGCATGTGAAACTGAACATCACAGACATTACACAAACATAGTAGAATAGCAGTCCGGCACTGGTACACATGGGACACGGGTACAAGAGATTATGCAGAATATTTCAGATGATGAAAGAGATGTATGGGAAAAGATGGTGTGGTAACATGGTGCACTGATGATGTGACAGACTGCAAAAAAAACTAGAAGAGAGAGCATGGATAAAACAGAATCTATTTGCATCAACATACTCTGGGGAAGAGATAAAAAGGTTCAATAGGACCAGTCTTGGGAGTCTGCAGTTGACCTACAGGGTCACATCTGGATATTGAAACAGATCTGTGGCAGAAAAGAGAGATCTTCATAATCCTGTTAGACTGATAGATAATATTGGAAGGTAATGTCATGACAAGAAATTTGAAGCTGCCCAGATATATACGGGAGAACCCATGCTACTACTTATAGTAGGGTCCATATATTTCTGGATGAGAGGCAAATAAATGCTAAGGCCAGAATTGCGTAAGAGTGTCTGAGGTTTATGTGCAAGCCAAGACACTTCAGTGTAGGTTTTTCAAACTACTTAACATTTTTATGATGTGTTATATGTTCAAAGCACAGTTCCAACCAATATCAGTCACCAGCACTTTATACTTATTCAAATCTGTCTCCTGCTGCCTCACATTGAGCAACCATAAAAAGAGAAACAGTTTATGGCCAACAGTGACATTTTTTGGCTTGAGTGATTTGATTTGCATCTAATGGGAATGCTGCGTCAGAGATAGGGATAAAATCTAACTCTGTGAGGGGGCATTCTGATTTCTTAACCGTTTTCCCACTTCTGTGCCATGCTCACTAAACACCTTCTATGTGAGGCAGGGGTACTATGTACAACTCTGATTCACCCTCAAACCGCAGACCATTCAATTCTATACATGGAGGCAGCAGTCCTATGGAAAAAAAATACGAAGATGTAAACGTGCCACTACATACTATATCATATGGGGTGGGGGGCGGTGTTTCTTTTCAACCTGCTGCTTACAAACAGAGGAGAAATTAGCTGAGAATGTAAAGGCAAAAAAGTAACACGGGTAACAGTGATCATGAAATGCTAAGAGTTCAAGATCCTAAGTGGAGGAAGAAAGGACAGCAGCAGGATAAAGATGTTGGACTATGGAAAAGCAGACTTCAACAAACTCAGAGAACAGGTAAGCAGGATTCCCTTGAGAGGGTCTGAAGAGATAAAGGCATCCAGAATTGCTGGCTTTACTTTAAGGAGGCCATATCAATAGTGCAGGAGCAAGAGCTATCCCCAATGTGACAGAAGAATGGGAAGTGCAAAAAGAGACGAGCCTGGCTGGGCAGCAATCTCTTCAGTGAGTGAAACCCAAAAAGAAATCCTTTAAAAAGTGGAAACTCATTCACAGGACTAGGGAAGAGTATAAGAATCTTGCACTGTTATGTAGGGAGCAAATTAGGAAGGCCAAGACAATTTCAGATGCAACTGGCAAGGGACATAAAAAACAATAAAAAGGGATCCTACTAGCATGTCAAAAGTACGAGGAAGATCAAAGAAACCATAGGTCCCTTAACGAATATAGAAGGCAACCTAGGTATGGATAATGCAGACGAGGATGAAGTATTTGATTTGTTTTTTCAGTCTTCACAAACAGAGGCAGCTATCAGATAATGTGCATGGCAAGTCGCAAAGATTGGGAAGATGCCAAACTACCTGGAGTAGTGGCAAAATATAGCTTGGGGATTGCTTAGAGAAGCTATATGCTTTCAAGTCAGAAGCACTGGATGAAAAACACCCTAGGGCAGTGGTTTTCAACCTGTGATCTGTGGACACTGAGGGGTCCACAGGCTATGCCTAAGGGGGCCACAAAAGATGGCTATGATCTATCAAAAGTATTTGAATACCCACACTTACAATTCAAAGGAGTCCATGCCTCCGTTTAAAAATTCTTAGGGGTCCACAAATAAAAAAGGTTGAAAACCACTACTCTAAGGTAATAAAGGAATTTAGCTGAGGTCATTTCAGAGGCACTGGCTATTGTCTTTGAGAACTCATAGAGGTCAGGTGAGGTCCTGAATGGAAAGGGCAAATATAATGCCCCTCTTTAAGAAATGGCAGGAGAAGGATCTCGGGAATTACAGACAAATGAGTTTGACATCAGTACTTGGAAAGATCATGGAGCAGTGGGTCGTCAAGGAATCTATTATGAAATGAGTGGAAGATAACACAAGGTGAACACAAACAACCAGCATGAATTCACTAAGAGCAAGTCATGCCTGAACTATCTGATTTCCTTCTATGATAAAGTGATAGGCTTGGTGGATGGAGGACAAGCAGTGGATGTGATATACCTTAACATTAGCAAGGCTTTTGACAGTTCCCCATGACATTCTTATTAACAAACTAAGGACATGGAGACTAGACAAAAGTACCAGAAAGTGGATACAAAACGAGTTGGATCATCGTGCTCCAAAGACTAGTCATCAATGGCTCAATGTCTTGGGAAGGAGTTATCAAGTGGGGTTCCCTGGGGGTCTGCCCTGGGTCCGCTATTGTTTAACGTCTTCAATAATGATTTGGATGAAGCACTTGCATACACGTTTAGCAAGTTTCCCATTTTTAGTAAGCACAGACCCTCCTGTGCCTTCGCCCCAATCTGTTTTTCTCCTAAAGACACACTTGCCCTGCTTCCTTCTTCCTCTGTTTCTCCACATAAGCCCATTCTGTGGTTCCTTTTCCCCTCCTCCTACACACTCTTGTCTACTGACCCCTTTCTCCCTCCATCCCCCTAGATCCTGGAAATCCCCTACTCTCTCAGCCCCTCTTCTTTCCTATGTAAAACAAGGAGACAGCAGAGCACAATTACAAAGTGGCAGCCCAGTCCTTTGAAAAGGTGGGCAGTCACACTCTTTGTGACATGATGCCTCTCCACTGTTTCCCCCTTCAACTTTAACTACAAAGGGATATACAGTGTAGTCAGGTGGTGGCAAATGCTTGCATCCCACTGCTCAGTCACGTAAGTGAAAGGATGAAGTTTCCTAAGCAAGTTCTTTAATAAACCCACACCTTAAAGCCAGAATTGAAAGGAAACAGATCCTACTCTGCAGCTAAAGCTGACCCACCTTCTAAATAGCATGCTTTAAAAAAATGATGTGGACAAAAGTTGCACTAACTAAGCTATGACAAAGCTGTTAATGCCAAGGGCAACTTCTGAGAGCACAGTCCTCATCATGATCTGTTTAAAGGCAGCGGCGTCTTGGCTGCACAAAGGCAAGCAGCGGCAGTCCTGTCCTCAATCCTCCCTGTAAGCCCTAACCGGGCATGGGGGCAACCAGTGAGCAGAGGTTGGACTCCGTTCCATCCACATTCTGGAGAAGAAAATACATATGTATCTCCACACTATGATTTTGTCCCTGTGATGCCAGCCAAACCATCCTAAATCGGCTCTAACCTTTCAAACTAAATAAAAGCTCCTCAGCATGAATTAAACCTGAACTCTTTAACAGAACAAAGAAACCAGATTAATCACCTCAGCCTTGCTGGATAAAATTCAGTTGATGCTGAGGCAGAAAAAGAAAGACATTTTTTGTCCTTGTCACAGCTACAGGACAAGAACACAAACAATGGCCTGGATGTCTAGAGTTCACTAACAGTAGAAGTTATTTCTCATTATCAGCGTTTCATCACTTCCATTTTCCTGGCTGTAGTCTAACCTTTATTTATTTATTTTTTTCAAAAGGCAAGTACAAGTCCTCTTGAAATGTTGCTTGAATGGCACAGGATTGCCATTTTGCACACGCTTCTGGTACTTACATCAAATTCATTTAGTGCTGCAGCAAGTTCCCCGATGCCAGTGTGACCCTTGTTCTCATCAGTGGGTGAAGTGGCCTGCGCAGCATTAGAGATGCCAGCAATGGCCTCTTGTACTTGCTTGAAGACGTAGTCTCGGTTGGCTCTAGTGGCGGCTACATCAGGGTGGCGGAGAAACGCTTGAGACGCCGTGTACAACATGGTGGCATTCTTCTTCAGAGCACCTCGGGCAGCAGCCATCTCATCTCTACAGTGGGGATCTTTCAGCTCCTGTACAAACATAGCAATTGTCTTATGATTATATAGTGAAGATTTAAAATGTTAAAATGTTAAAAAGTTCATTTTTAAAACCTCATAAATAGGGCTTTCTGTACCCCTTGCTCTCAAGCAATGGTATCTACAACGATTTACCATGTACCCCATGAAAAATGGTCCATAAGTTTGGAAGGGGACAACCTCCAGCATGGATGCCTGTTTCTCCTGTGTCCACTGCAATTAAACTTGTCATTTTTTGCTCAATGTCTCTATACTTCAATCAAGTGGTTCATTACTATCAGTCAAAATCTAGCACCAAATACAAATATGAGCTTCAAAAGAGGCCTTCCTGATTGATTTGATTCACACTGCTGCTTCCATGAAAGTACCCTGAATGCAAAACTGCCGCTGCAAAGAGCAATACTTTCTTATGAGCACTGTTCCTTCATGTCACCAGCACAGATGGTTTCTTTCCTTTTGTTTTTGACTGCAAACATATTTCTAGCTCATCCATATTTTGCACATTCTCTTCACTTGCTATTTTCATCATTATTTTCATGTTTATTTTTTAATTTGTAATGTTTTTATTCTGACTTTTTAAAGAAATGCTCTTGGTGAGCTTTTTATTATTGGTCTCCACAAGACGCACTGGCTTTTTATAATATCCCCAAGATGCTTATGTTTTTAAAGCTCTTTGGCCATTTCCTCCTATTGTCCTGTATATTAAAACACCCATTGTTCATTATCTCATGTTTACAGACTAATTTGACAATGTTTTCTTTCATTCCATTCACTGATTCATTTACATGTTTATGGTACTCATCACACTCTTTTCTGAATGTCTTACAAATATTAATGAAGTCAGTATAACAACAATTGCATAAGGAAAGAAAGCATTATAAGCTCCATTTTAAAACTAGGAGCACTGGAGTACACAGAAGATAAGTAATTTGTTTGTGTTTTTCCATGTTTTAAACAAAAGTCCATTCTGTTTCTTACAATGACAAGAGTTTGTAGCTCATGCATATGTACGATATTCCAGGAGTGTTATCCAAACTGGGGGTGCAAGATTTTTTCAGTGTTACTCACTGTATCTGCACAAAAGAAATGTCTGAATGCATAAAATAATAGTGCTTATGTATTGATTGAGAAAGGTTAATGTAAGCCAAATTCAGTATTGATGTACTGCAAAAATAAGGTACGTGGGTGAACAAAACAGAAGGGGGAAGTGTCGCATTTCAGAGTCCAGTTGGCTGCTGCGTGGCCCAGCAGGGATTAAATACTGTATTTTCTCGAATATAAGACATTTTTTTTTTCCCCCAGTTAGGATGGGGAAAAAAAACCCTTCATCTTATTCGCATACCAGCAAACCCCATCATTAAATACACTGTCTATCATTAAACTGCTGCTTGAAGCAGTTTGTGCTCAGTCATGGAAACCAACTATGAAGTTGACTGAATGCAGCCCATGCTGAGTATGCCATAAAACACATAGCCCGTATCTGGCAAACACATTGATGGGAACCTTTTGTGTCTGTGCATGTCCCTTAAAAAAAATGGGTACTTTCTCCCCCAGGAGGGAACAAGTACTGGGCCTGGAGCTACTGCAATACCAGGCCAACACTTAGAGAGGCCAGAGCAAGCTCTGACACCCTCCTCTGATGCCAAAAATGCTGATGGGAACCTACTTTTTTTTTTTTAATTTAGTCTCGGGCCAAATTAGCCAAATCAGTTCCAAATGCCATTGACTGAGCAGAGCTCAGTCATTCAAGTCCACAGGGTACTACCACCATCAAGTGTCCTACCTCCCAGACTCATCATCCTGGGGCTTTTGATGCTCCCAAATCTATGGCAGGTATTCTATGTGTAGGCCCCAAATTCAGATGCCCCCTAGTGTCACTTGCCCCTAGCCAAAAGGCTGAAGGATCAAGCCAAAGGAAAAAACAAAAACAAAAGCAGACTAGTGCAACCCATCTGAATAAGGTATAGAGCGCATTGTGCTCAGTCCCCCTCTGCACCAACACTGTTTCAAGTCATGGTGAACCACTATATCAAATATATTTCAACTTCTTCTTCACTCCCACAACTGAACTGTGCCTTTCTTTCCCATTTCCAATTATTCCTTTTTCTTCAGCAGCATTAAATGTCTGGCAAACATCATCAAACTTCGAGCTAAATGACAGAGACTGTCACCCTTTCTCTTAGCATGTCACATGATTCAGAGGCCGTTGAACGGGGTGGGCCACCACCTCCTTTGTGGCTTTCAGATATGCCCTAACCTTACCCAGCTCATCATCAAAAGCAAATTCCCAACTGATCAACAGACCTCAAAAGGGGCACAGCCTTGCCTTAACAATAATTGTTTAACCTGCCAGCACATCTTCACTGCTACTAAAACCAATACCGCCCAAAATGAACCTATCAGAATCCATGGATCCTACAGGGTGCAGACAGAAGTGACATTTTTCGTGCAGTCTGGCCTCTGATAACGCTCTACAGCTGTGACCTAACACACATACATGGCTGCAGAGTGCTTCTAAAAAATGACTGATCACGCAAAAAATTAACCCTCCTCTAATCAGTAACAGATTAAGGCACTCTGATTCAGAGTGCTTTAGGGAACTTGCATTACCTTGAGGGTAAATTATTCCGGCAGGGCAAGCCTGGCCTGAGCTGAAATGGGGAGCGAGGTGGATCAGAGCCCTCTCGCCTTGGAGGCCTGGCCCAGACTCTGCCAATACCTCAGATACTGCTGCTCCCTTCACACCCTCTCTGCAAACAGCCCTGGAGCTGGGAGGGAGAGATGGGGCTGGGTAGAGGGACGGCTCTGGCCAGCACCCCTGCTTGCTGGCTAGGGTGGTCAGTGCAAGTAGGCTTGATCCACCCCTCCCCCCCCCCCCCCCCCCCCCGCCCCACCGTTGTTTTTTTTTTGGGGGGGGACACTAGCTCATGATGCTTTAAGTAAAGCACCTGAATGTCTGTCAGCACCCACACATGCCTTTCCCTAAATTTGATACATCTGATCCAATTCACCAAATGCTATCATGGTAACTAAGTGGGTGAAACCAGACAGCAACTATCTAGCAGAATGTACTCCCAAATGAGAAATATAAAGGACAGAGACACACGTGTGTCAGCTGAAGCACGTTTTTCACAGAAAAACCAATCCCCGTCTGACCTCACTCTCCTCACACTGTAGGGACTATTCTTGTACTCAAGTGAAATGTACCCAACACCTTTAAAAGGCAAACTTGGGAACAAATGCTCATAAGCTGGCTGGACACTAAGAACCAAGAACTGAACACAGATATTGATTTTACGACACACGGATTCCTGAATTTCTTCCTACACTGGACAAGTATTAATGACCCTCCTCCCTTCCTATAGGTCTTGATCTCCCTGTATTCAGCTTCTTTTCTTCTACTAATTGCTTGTCTGCTACCCCTGGGAATTTCCCTTCTGTCTCCAATTTCATAGCTCTTCTCTCTACTCTACAGTCTGTGCTTGCTCCCTTCCACAGACCTGATGAAGAAATCATTGCATTTGAAAGCTTGTCTAACTTTATTCCAACCATGCAGTAAGTCCAATAAAAGATATTAGCCTAGAAAATCCCTGCCTCTCTCTTTATACCGGGGGGGGGTGTGTGTGTGTGATGTCTGGCTCATCCCCCTCTCCCAGTTTATGAAAGAAAACAAGTTTAGATACTAGGTCCTTGTCAATTGGAAGGGCCTACATTACACTAGATTAATAGAGATCTTTGTGCACATATTTTTTTTCTTTGTAACCAGTAAGCCCAACAATTTCCAAAATAGGCATGTACAATTTAGGCTATTAAATCCATATTTAGGCATCTACATAAATAGCCTATTTTTTCAGGGGTGGAGGGAATCCTCTGACTTATATCAGTAACCTATCCAAATTTAGAGGCAACTGCTGGGTGTTCAGCATTTTTCTTTTAATTTGGTTGCCTGGATATGAATTTAAGAGCCCATATCATTGGCTTTCTTATACTCCCTTCCATTGTGGTTTGGAGATTTTTTTTCTTTTGCTTCTCTTTTAAGATTTCCCTCTAAAATACTGCCAGCTTTCAGAAAAGCAAAACAAAACCATGCCTTCAAAAATAAACAGGAATAATAAGTATAGCAGTTCTTGGCCAATTTTATAATACAAAGCAAAAAAGAAAGTAAAAACAATGTCATCAAACTTAATAAAAATCACATCATTTTCTATAACTGAATTTTTCAACCACTGGTTCACAATTTACCCACCTGTTGTCTTCTAGCAGCTACGTAATTAAGTTTCACCATCTCTTTCCCAAATTCTTTAAAGCGATTTGCTAGGTCTTGTTCATTTGTTGCATTTTTGACAGCTTCCAATGCTTCTTCTACCTAGAATTTATATATGAAATATGTTAGAGTTTTAGTCCATCCATTTCTATTACTTTTCAAACTTGATATTGTCAGTAGAGTTTCTCTTTGCCACACTTGCCTCTCGATTGCATGTGTAAAGTAACTCTAGAGCAATTTCAATGACTTTATTTGGTTTCATAAAGCTAATACAAAGACGTGTTTAATGTTGTTTTGCATAATTTCCCTTTATATATATTCCATTATCATATATCATTCACATGAGAGGCATTACTACAGGCATTCCCGTACTTGGATGGATTTAACAGATTAAATGCTTAATAACTGTATTTTTCAGATAGAAAAGGTGGACAGATTTTCCTTAATGTATATATTATGTCGGTATTATGTGAAAAATAAAACTAACCATAGCTTAGAAAGAAAAATCAAAAGAAAACATAACTAAATAAATGAACTTAAATGTGAATTTACCCTATATTCCATAGCTGACTGATTTCAGATCTTTGCAAAATACACATAAAAAAGAGCAGATACGAAACAGAATAGAGTAGCTGTAGGATAATAATATGGCTGGGATTTAATTTTCTAATCTTGTATGTTTATCAAATGTGTTGTACGACCTTTCTTTTAATGGAGGGCAGAACCTGACAGAAGGGCAATAGAAATTTCTCTATATTACTCAGTTCTGTTGCAGCAAAACAGGCAAAGATATGAAAGCCATAGATTTGTCACTTAGTGAACTTAATAAAGCTATAATGGAAGTTCACTAGGTATCCAATATAAAAGTTATGCATCATTACAATTCTCATAAAACAATTGCAATGGTTTATTCACCTAACAAATAAAATAACATTTGTTTTTTCCATGAGCAGTGGAATTCTGCATTTGTCATGTGCCAGAGAAGTGACATGCTTGAACAGCTGTACACACTTTTTTGACTGAAAGAAAGGTGTTTCTCCTGGCACACATGTATCACCTATCCACAAACAGAACTGAAGTGGTCCAATCCAAACTTAACAATTGCCATAACATAAGAGAAACACAGTATGAAAAAAGCACTGCATTATCTAATGCATTCCTCCTGTGCATCCACCTCAATTTAATATATTAATGATCAGCAAAAGATGCTAAATTGTTTACAATGAGAACACGATAGCTTTGACATGCACAAAACTTGGACTCATTTCTATTCTTGTGCAGCTTAACTTTCTGCTCTGAGGACAGTATCTTTTCTTTTCTTCCTTTCTTTTTATAATGTCAGCATCTTATTTACATATTGTTTCTTGCATTCTAATGAAAAACTTCTTAAGCTGGTTTAAAGGACACTTATGAAAAAGCCCATAGCTAATTCTTGCAGGGTAATGATCTCCCTGATAATCATGGCTAAGGAAAAAAGTGTGTGCGTGTGTACACATAAGAAGACATTTTCATCAAAAGACCCTTCTCTCATACAATGTTTTGGTCTGTTTTAAAGTGGTGGTGGCCAACCTGCTTACTCCATGGACCAGATGGGATCTGGCTGGTGGGCTTGATCCAGAACATGGGGCTAGGAAGATGGGGGCCCAATCCCCCTGTGTATGGGGGCATGAAGCCCAACCCTAACCTGGGTGCAGGGGAGACAGGTAGCAGCCTGGCCCCAAGCCTGATGTATGGGGAGGAGGCATGGGGGCAGAGTAGCCACATTCTGGATGTGCAGGGGGGTGGCAAGCAGCCTGACTCCAACCTTGATGCATGGGGTGGGGGGGAGGAGTGGCCCTGATCCAGATGCAGGAGAGTGGGGAGCAGCCTGGCCCTGATACAGACATGCAATGGCGAGTGGGCCTTGATCAGGGACAGGAAAACTGGGACAGGAAGAAACCCAGCAGCATCTGGATGGGTGGGGGGATGGCCTAACCCTGATCCTGCTACACAAAAGCGGTTGAAGGTAGGACTGCACCCATCCACAAAGAGCTTTCACCAAATCTGTGGGGATCCCCTCCGGGCTGGATGGCATAGCTTCTCAGGCCACATCAATGACTTGGAAGATGGGATGGAGTGTATCCTCAACAAGTCTGCAGATGATATCAAGTTGTAGGGAGTAGTAGATATGCTGGAGGGTAGGGCTATGATTCAGAGAGCTAGACAAATTGAAGAATCAAACCAACAGAAATTTCATGAGTTTCAATAAGGAGAAGTGCAAAGTGTTGTATTTAGGAAGGAGCAATCCCATGTACCGCTACAGGCTGGGGACTGCAGAAAAGGACCTGGGGGTTAGTGGACAATAAGCTGAATATGAGCCAACAGTGTGTCCTTGTTGCCAACAAGGCTAGTGACATTAGCAGAAGCGTTGCCAGCAGATCAAGAGAAGTGATTCTTCCCCTCTATTCAGTGCTGGTGAGGGCACATCTGGAGTGCTATGTTCAGTTTTGGGCTCCCCACTGCAGAAAGGATGTGGAAAAATTGGAGAGAGTCCAATGGAGGATGATGAAAATGATGAGGGCTGGGCAACGTGACTTCTGAGGAGAGGCTGAGGGAACTGGGCTTATTTAGTATAGAGAAGAGAAGACTGAGGGGGGATTTAATAGCAGCCTTCAACTCCCTGAAGTGGGGTTCAAAAAAGATGGAGCTGGTCTGTTTTCAGTGGTGACAGATGACAGAACAAGGAGCAATGGTCTCAAGTTGGAGAAAGGCAAGTTTAGGTTAGATATTATGAAAAATGTTCTCACTAGGAGGGCAGTAAAGCATCAAACAGACTACCCAGAGAGGCTGTGGAATCTCCATCCTTGGAGGGTTTTAAGACTCAGATAGACAAAGCGTTGGCTGGACCAGGATCTAGTTGGATGGTCCTTCTTTGAGCAAGGGGTTGGACTAGATTTGACTTCCTGAGGTCCCTTCCAACCCCCATTTTCTATGATTCTATGGGTCGGAGACTGGGCAATCCTGTTTTAAATTCTTCCAAAGGCTACACTGGAGGCCTGAATTCCAAAGATATTGACCATATTCATCTTCCCTTCCCCCCACATATTGTCTTCTCTATCTCTGTACACCACGTGTATGTTTATATTGTCTTAGACAAGTTGAGACCATTTAAATATTATATGGTTTAAGACCATTTTATTGCAAAATGGAAAATATTTAAATCAAAATGACAATCCCTTTTTTTCCACATTTTTGCTAAGCTTTTGTGAGATTTTTTAGCATTTTTGTTCACTATGACATATACTCTCTGTCCCAGTGCCACAGACTGACAAAAACTCACGGTGAGTGGCGTAGTCTACATGTTACACTCAACACATGCTAATTTTAATTGGTGTTAAAATGATCAGGTTTAAGGCTAATTCCCCCCTGTAATATGTACTGCTCTGACCTGTCCCTAAAGGGCTGGTGTACACGGCCATGTCTAGGAGCCACGTTGGCTCTGTTTTTGCTCTCAGGGTTACAGTGAACAGCACAGCTTGCAGGCAGACATAAGCTTACAGGAGCCTATCAGGTTTGCCAGCCCCTGCCTGACCTGAGTGGGTCCCTGCTGCCCCGGCACCCCCTCCAAGTCCAGCTCCCCCTCCACCCCCCCCGATCCACAAACCAAGATGTAGTTGGCCACTGTCCTCCCATTCCAACCAAACCCATGACTCCCTCTCTGACCATCAAGGCTCTCCTTCTGCCCTCTGGCCCTCCCAGGTCACCCACACCCCCATGTCCCCTGGCTCACTTGCACTGCTAGCTTGTCTCAGGTGAGCAGGCAGCAAAAGGGGAAGCCACCTACCTGACTGCTGCCACTATCACTGCCATTGCCAGGCTGCTGCTGCTCTCCAGGCCAAGTCCAGCCCAGAGTGTGGCAGCAGCACCAGAAGTTCCCTTTCTGCCAGGACAGTGCTGGGAGCTATAGGTGAACTGGGAGCTGAGGCAGGGAGGTGGTAAACAGGGATTTGAGTTCAGGAGATGCTGGCTCAATCCAGGCCATTGGTGGAGACAGTGGTCCCCCCACCTCTTGCATCAGGCCCACTGCAGTGGCTACTCCTCCCCTCCCCCACCAGCTCAAACTGGGCCCACTCTCCCCACACCTTAGATCTCCACTTACCACCCCCAGCCATTCCCAGCCTTATCACAGCAGAGCAAGCAGGGAGGAAGAACTCTGCTTGCTCAGCCCAGAGAGCAGTAGCAGCCCAGGGGGTGAGGGGTGGCAGGGAGAGTGGCTGGGCAGGTGGGTTTCTCTTCACTGCCTGCTGCTCTAGGACAGCACTAGCCATCCAGGTAAGCCAGGGGACATGGGGGGTGGCAAGGCAGGGGCAAGCCCTGAGGATAGAGGAGAGTCCTGGGAGGCAGGTAGAGTCCAGAATAGGAAGGGAGGGGCAATTGTTATCTTTAGGTCCTCCCTCACTGCCACTGTGGGGAAAGATAGAGTGAGTGGGAGCAGTACCTCACTGGGGGACCACTCCCAACTAGTTTTGGGCCTGTGCAGCAGTCACATGATGGAAGAGAATTATCTCTGAGCTGCTCAGAGGACCCTTAGCATGTGTTTCCTTGCCCTAATGTGTGGACACTCCTGGTTTAATGAGCTCTTAACATGTATTTAAAGTTGAACATATAATAATGCCCTAAATTAAATCAGAAGCAGCTTATTAAAAGTGTAGCATGGTTAATAAGGTGAATAGCTGCCACAGAACAGGGCATGCTCACTTCTGTGAATATTAATAACAGAACAGGAGGGGGAAAATATAAAGAAAGTATTTTAAAATGGTACACAGAAATTAATAGATTTTGGAGACAGAATCAGCCCTGCTTAGAGATACTACTAATTTACCTTGATAACCAGCACATATACAATCAGGCGTCTTATTTGGGTGGATGAATCTATTTTTTGGAGACTAAACTTGCAGGAACTATTTCTGAAAGTCTGAATTTAAAAAATACACTAAAAGAAAACATACAAGCAGTCATTTGCCATTAGTGCAGGTTTTGGATGCTGTTCCTATTAATGATCCATAAATTATTTAAAGTAGTTTGAAATATTATTGTTGTTATAGAGAGACTAGAGTGCCACTATAGATCCTAATGGATCCATTTCCTAACAGATCCAATTTCAAGTTGGCAGGGTTGGATGGGGTGTAATTTAGCATACCAAAGGAATTGGCATGGGTAACTGCAAAGCCATTAGTTATCCTCTTTGATCATTCATGAAGGACAAGTGAGATCCCTGATGATTGGAGAGGGGCAAATATAGTTCCCTGCTTTAAGAAAAGGAAGAAGAGGGATCTGGGGAATTACAGACCACTCAGTCTGACCTTTATATCTGGAAAGATGATAAAGTGGTCTTCAAGGAATTGATGTAAAGCACCTGGAGGAGAACAAGGTAATCAGGACCAGCTAGCTCAGATTCACCAAGAACAAGTCATGCCTAGCCTACCTGATTTCTCTCTAGGACAATAAGGTGACTGGCTTTGTAGATAGGGGAAAGCAGTGTAATATACCTTGACTTCAGCAAGGCTTTTCACACAATTTCTCATAACATTCTTATTAACAAGCTAACGAAATAACAGACTAGATAAAGGTACGGTAAGGTGGATACATTACTCGTTGAACATGATGATCCAGTTGTCATCAATGGCTCAACATCTAGTTGGGAAGAGGTATCAAGCGGGGTTCCCCAAGAGTCTGTCCTGGGTCTGGTACTGTTCAAAATGCACATAAATGATCGGGATGATGGGTTTGAGTGCACACTTAACAAGCTTGCAGATGACACTAAGTTTCGTGAAATTGCAGATTTTCTGGAGGGTAGGGCTAGAATCTAGAATGACCTGAATAGACCAGAAAAATGGTCCACAGTCAATCAGATGAAATTCAACAAGGGAAAGTCACTCTAGCTGAGCTCAAGGGCCGGTGGGCGCTGTGTGGCATGCTCTGCTCGGTGTCCCCCCAGGGAGCACTTGTTTTGGCCCTTTGACCCTGCATGTGCACACCCTATTTTCTTATGATTTGTCCCCCATAATCAGTTGAATTTTTAAAGGCTCTGGCTGCCCAACCAGTGGCAGCCCCCCATTTTTTGTGGGCTGGGCCCCTGGCCTTTTTAATTCAAATAGGTCAACAAGGAGAAGTGCAAAGTCCTGTACTTAGGATGAAATAATTGTACAAACAAATGCAGATCGGAGAATGACTGGTTAGGCTGCAGTACTGCAGAGAAGAACTTGGGGATTACAGTAGACAAATTGAATATTAGCTAATGGTGTCTCTTTTTTGCAAAATAACCAATAGCATACTGGGCTATTGTAGGTGTCACTTGTAAATCAGGGGAAGTGATTCTTCTGCTCTCTTCAGCCTTGCTGAGGCCTCACTTGGAGTGCTGTGTCCAGTCTGGGGTGCCACACTTCAATAAGGGTGTAGATAGATTGAAAAGAGTACACTGGAAGGCAAAAAAAATATTACAGGCCTGTATTTGATAAGAGACTCAATGGACAATTATAGAGAGGATGGAGATAAACTATTTGCTATGGTCACAGGGGACAGGACTAGGAGCAATGACCTGGATATGCAGCTGAGAAAAATTAGGGTGGAGATTAGGAAGAACTTTCTGACTGTGAGGCTAGCTAAGCATTGGAACAGGCTACAGAGACAAGCTGTGGACTCTCCATCCTTGGAAATTTTCAAGAGCAGGTTGGATGGACACTTGGTTGGGATGGTCTACTTGGAGATGGTCCTGCCTTGAGCAGGAGGGATGAACTAAATGATCTTGGGAGGTCCCTTCCAGCCGTACATTACTACTATCTTAAGACATGACTGTTTTTGCTGCAACTACCAGTATAATCAGTATATGCCCAGAAATGGGTTTAGATTATGCTTTTGCAAATTAATTTCAGTCACATGTATGTCATATACACATAAATGCATGTCAAAATGCACTATGGCTTTTACACCTCAAATTCAATTTAGGAGGGAACAAATTAAGAAAAAGTGTGTGCTTTTTTGTTAAATGTGTAAATTGCTCACATAAGTCATGTAAGGATATAAAGCACAGAGACCCAAACCACTACCGTTACAGTCACGTTTGATACTAGATGATAATAATTAATGGTAAAATCATAATACTATATATATACACAAACACACACATATACATCCTCATACATTTTAAACAAATGTTATTATAGTATTAACCACCATTAGTAATTCTAATACTGAAAAGAATAACATGATTAATGATTGCTGCGGAAAGCAACTACCTACATCCACAGTAACAAACGTATTAAAATGCAATATTCCTCATCAAGTCTACATGCAACTCACTGCCTGGACATGCTTTATATGAACCTGATTACAGAACATTTTAGAACCCCTGTTGCATAAATCACCTCTCTGAACTTTGACAATGCAGAGAGATTTGAGCTCATTATTTTTTTCTCAGAATTCCTTAAGTTTAAATCATTATATATGGTAAATTGGTCTTTGCACATGATTCTGTCATTTAATGCAAATACTGTTCTGTATGTGACAATTACTGCTGTTAATCTTCGGTATTTTTAACACTTTTTTTTCTATTTTAGTTTCAGACATTTAATGTTTTCTTGGTCTAAAACTACATTGTTTTAGAAAAAAATTAGAAGAAATAATATTAAATGAAATGGTTTGAATATTTACACTATACCACTGTTGAATGGAGAGTGGAAGTCACAGGTGTTCTTTCAAATCTATAAGAATCAATTGCATTTAAAAGTAGTTACACTTTTAAGTGTCTGAACAGAATTTTGACAAAAAATCCTTGTAGGCAAAAATAGTAATAAATAAAACGGGGGAGCAGCTGTTTAAAAATAAAATTATTCAATGAATTACAAAGGCTACAGACTAAATTATTACAGGCAGGCCTGGAGAACACACCATGCCAAAAATGATATAAGAAATTACTAAACACTTACAACAGAGCATTTAGACAATGCTCCTCTAAATTGTGCATTCAAAAACGGGACTTATCCAGAGAAGGAATCTGATCAGATATGACATTTTCTCTTCTGCACCTGTGAAGCAGTCTAAGTAAGAATATTTACTATAATGTTCATTTACATCTATTGCGTTTAGATCCATTATTAAAAACATTATAGTTTTAAAAATCTCCACTGACAAAAAATGATTTGAATTAGAACTGGACTGACTGCTAAATTGGAAAAAAAACAACCCAAAAACTCAAAACAAAACCTTGCAAGCGTGTTCGAGAGGCGCATTGCTTACACTACGCACGGAGCGACGTGCTCACATTTTACTGGGATCCGCATTCATTACAGAAGTTCTCACTGGTATCTATAGAGCAAAGCACCTGCCATCTTTCATTATCAAGTCTACTTTCACAATGTTTAAGCTTGTCTGAACAATCTCACTGCAATGCCAATAATTCTGGCATACCTTTAACAAGATAATAGCTACAGTTTTCAAAAAAAAAAAAAGTTTTTTAAAACATTCTTTTAGTAATTTAATAAAAAATTTAACATTTTTAATGTTTTGCAGGTTTTTCATATTCAATGGATGTTGTTCTGCATCACAGAGTAAGAAAGAGAAAACAAAGTGTTTTCTCATATGCCTGTATGGGATGGTGAACAGGCAGCAGCAAAAGCCCAGCAAAAAAATTCCAGTCAATGATTTGCTAATATAAAATTCCCTCCTATATTTTTCACCGTTGATAACTCATTATGCATTTGCATGGTTTCTAGCCTCAGAGTTCTAACCTTGTGAGAGATTCAGCTGTCGTGTACTCGGACAGAATAGAAAAGGTAAAAATAAAACTGCAGTACTTAAGCTCTGCCACAAGATAGCAATAGTCTACAACCATGGTGTCTTACTAAACCATCTGAATACATTTCATAGTGAGTTAAATAAATGTGGCTTTTAGACCAGCACGATACCTAATAACATTATTAGTTCAGTCACTAGAAAACTTAGCAGTGCTGCATTTAAGAGTCTGCAAAACTTTAATTGATTGACACTTGGAAACCAAAGCTATTAAACTAAAAATGCAATTACAGCATGTAGCTTAAAGTTTCACAAGCGGCTATATCTAACGTGAAGGCAGAGGACATATGACACTCAATTTTGTTCCCCCTGTTCGTAGCTTTGACTTTCAAAACACTGAAGAAGTGCAAACATTCATACAATTTTCAGATGGGATAAAAGCCTCATGACATCAGCCATATCAGCCAAGATGAGCAGGCGGGTGACAGCAGAAAGCAAGGCTCGGGCAGCCCGCACCATGGTGCCTCGTTTCACAGAAGAGCAGGGATCGTCAGCAAATTCTGAAGAGGCAATTCTCATAGTTTCACCTATAACGCAAGTAAAGAAATGCAATTACACAAAAAGCTTTTGAATATCCCACCTCCCTGGACAATGTAAATACTTTGATGAACCAATTAGCCGCTGTTAGGAAGAATTTCAGGTTTTGTTTGTTTCTTTCTTTATTTCCTGAAGAGGTTTTCACAAAACGTGTTTGCCAAATTCAAAATTGCCTGGGATGAGAAGGTCAAACACAATGATCTCCATAAGGTATCATGCACGTTCATCGGGCTATGCAGTAACTTCCCCGACACATAATGCATTCCCTCCTGTGTTTTCCTTTTTTGGAGACATCTCTTTTGTGCCTATTCAAGACACCTGTAAGAAAAATTAGACAGCAAAAACAAGCTACCAAGAGAGGCTGCTGAATAGCCATCTGCAGGGATATTCAGTTCCAAGTTAAAAAAGTAGCTATTGGAAACATAAAAATATAAATAACACCCACTTGGATACAGATAGCAGGTCAGGCAACTCATTAAAGTCTACTCAAAACAAATATTCATAAACCCTTCCCATAAATAAACGTTCTAATCTACTACCATTGTAGCTTCCTTCCCTATAAAGGGGACCTTGTGGTATATGGAGTGGACCTTTAAGGGGCCTGCAGTGGAACGGTGCCATCTTTCTCCCCGATGCCCCGTGGGTGCGCTTTGTGGGTGGTGGGTTGTGTTTGTTCTCTCTGCAAGCTGTGAGTGTGTGTGTTGCTGAATCCTGTTCCTAATAAAGATAAAGCTGTTTAACCCTCCCCCTGTCTCTGCTGAACGGTGACTCGAGGACAGAACCCCAAAGGCACAGAGGTCCGAGTGAGTGCCCCATCCCAGGAACCCAGTGGCCAAGGGCAAACACTATATCGTGTCCAAAGTGACTTGCCTCTCCGTGGAGTCACCAGCAGCCTGATTAAGGGGGTTACAGCTTTCACGCAAAAGAAAAAAAAAAAAAAATGGAGCGTTTCAAACCTCCACCAGCATTGTTGTTCACTGGAAACCTTGGGGAGAACTGGAGAAGATGGGAACAGAAGCTACGATTATACTTTGCAGTCACAAAGACCGAGGAAGAGGCAGAGCATTATAAATTGCAGTCATGCTTCATTGCATTGGAGATAAAGCCCTAGAAATCTACAACAACGTGCAAGGGGCGTTTGCAGACCCTAATAACAAAACCCTTACAGAGGTGCTTGCTGCGTTCAAGAAGTACTGGGAACTCAGAAAAAAACCCTGTCTTCGAAAGGTGTCAGTTGTGGCAACTTGGATACAATGAGGCTGCAGGAATAGATGATTTTGTTACAGAGCTCAGAAGTAGATCACAGTGTTGTAAATTTGGATCTGCTGAGGATGTTTGTTGAGAGACAAAATTGTCTTCGGCATAACTGACTGCAAACTCAAGGAAAGGCTTCTGGAAAACCCCTCCCTCACCCTAGCACAGGCTGTGCACATCTGCAGAGCAAAGGCTCTCACAAGTGCTCAGGTTCCTGTTACGTCTGCAGAAGCAAGCTTACATACAGCTGAGCAAAAGCAAAGTGCCAGTGTACTTTGCAAAAGCAAAGCAAACCACCAATGAAATTTGCTCTACAGGAGGGCCACCAAGGTGCAAAGGGCAAAGTTTGCAAATGGTGTGGAAGAGCGCACACGCCTAGATCCTGCCCAGCTTTTGGAAAAACTTGTTACAAATGCTCTGGAGTGAACCACTTTACAAAGATGTGCAAATCCAAGGGAGAGGCTCCAAAGTCTGCACAAGGAGCATGATACTATCCTGAAACAAGTCCTGGGGAGAACAACAACAACTCACCACCAACAAACCATGCCCACAGGGCATCAGGGGGAAAGACTGGAATGTTCCACCAAAGGCACCTTAAAGGTACATTCCATATACCACATCCCCTTTCTTTACTCTGGGAGCTCCCTCTTAAGAAGTTGAATGTTCATCAGTTGCTACTTTAACTCGGAACATTTCGGGATCATGGAGCCAGAGATTGCTAGCACTTGGCTCACTGATGGGGTCTAGTCTTTATTGCTATCCCATTACATAGTCCTTGTACTTCACAGGGAACTTCACCACACGTCCACTCTTAGTCTACATACTGCCATCGGGTGTCTCTGTGCATACTGGTGGATTCTCTGAAATGTAACAACATTCTTGCTCTTGGTGGTCTGGTTTTACTTCTGATGCTTGTTCTGCTGCTGTCTCTTGAGGCGCATCAACTTGTTCTGCTGGTATTGATGAGTAATCTTTCCTTAAGTGTCTTCAGTTTCTCCTGTAGACATTACCGCTGGGGGGTTTTACCACGTAGGAACACATTCATCTGGTTTTGCCATAATGGACACTGGTATCCACCTGTACTTGTTTGCAAAATTACTTTCTCCCCCTCTCGTAGAGGTGGCAAGAATGCAGCCGTGCGCTCATAGTGCATCTTTTGGCACCTTTGAAGGTTCCACAATGTGTGGGAGGCATTCAACGTTAGTCTAGGAGTTTGCACTGCCATTGTAGCAGTGAGGGTACTGCACAAAAGTCTCCACATTGGAAGCTGCACTGGAGCATACTCAGGAACACACCCATTACCAGTTTTAAGATTGAGTAAAGCCAGATATAGATCTGAACCATCCTGCAAAGTCTTCTTAAATATTGATTTGATGGTCTGAACCTTGCGTTCAGCCTGACCATTGGATTGTGGAGAACCCAGACTAGAATGGGTGACGGTTATGCCCCAGTCAGTTGAAAAGTGTTTCATCATGTGACTTGCAAATGGCAAGTGTTCACACACAATTTCTTTAGGTATACCATGGTGAGCAAATACAGACTTCATTTTGGTTATTACCATGCCGGCTGTCTTGTTGGGCAGGTGCAAAACTTCAGGGTACTTGGAGTAAAAGTTGACTATTATCAAATAAGACTGTCCCCGTAGGTCAAAAATGCCCACTGCCAGCTTTAGCCAAGGCAGGTCTGGGATCTCAAGAAAGATCATGGGCTCTTTCTGAGTACTGGATTGGAGCTCTTGACAAGGTGTGCAATTTGCAATCCATTGCTTGATGTGGGCATTCATTTGAGGCCGATACATAATCTCTCAAGCTCACACTTTCGACCCTTATATTTCTTGATCGGGTGAGCGAAGCAATGTCAACATGTCGGTCCTCGCACTGCATGGAATGATTATTTTTGGCCCGATCATAAAAAATTCATCCTGAATCTGGATGTGGTCTCTCAGAGGCCAGTAAGGCTTTACGTTGTGGAATGATTATTTTTGGCCCCATCATAAAAAATTCATCCTGAATCTGGATTTGGTCTCTCAGAGGCCAGTAAGGCTTTACGTTCTGGTCTAATTTGTTTTGGCCTGCTCAGCCATCCATTAAGATGCTGAGCTCAAAGGGCTTTTAGTTCCCTGTCAGCCTTCGTGTGCTCCTGTAACTGCTAGAGTAACTGGCCACCGAGCAGTTCTGTTTCAGTCAGACCGTGAGCTACCTTTTCTGAGTGGAAAAGATCAGGTTCAGGGGGAGGAATGAATGTTGTGGCTCTAGAAAGTGTGTTAGCCACTAACATGTCTTTGCCTTTGATATTGAGAATCTGGATGTCATATTTTTGGAGCTGCAACAGCATCCTCTGTAGCCGTGCTTGAGCCTTTCCTATGGGCTTCACAAAAATCACTTCCAGGGGTTTGTGGTCCAACTGGACCCTTACCTGGGTGCCATACACATATTGGTGGAACTTCATCATGGCAAAGACAATTGCCAGAAGTTCTTTTTCAATCTGTGCATAAATTCTCTCAGATTGTGTTAGAGCCCTCGAAGCACATGCAATTGGCTGCGTCTGCTGAAACAGCCATGCTGCTAGGCCATCTTTGGACATGTCAGCTTGGATTTCCAGCTGGTCTGCTGGGTTAAAGTACCTGAGCACAGGGCTTATACAGGGCTTCCTGATGCTCAGGTCCCCATTGACAAATAACATCATTCCTGAGAAGTGCTCTCAGTGAGGCCGTCAGGCTGGACTCATGCAGAATGTACTGCGCCAAGTACTGAATGCTTCCAAGGAATCTCTGAAGGCTTTATTTGTCTGTTGAAGGGGGCATCCTGTTGATGGCTTCCACTTTTTCAGCAATGGTTTGACACCATCTTTTGAGAAGATATGCCCATATACCTAAAGCTGTCAACTACAAACTGTAATCAATCACTGTAGAAGCCACCACTTCTTTAAAGAACCTGAAGTCCACTCTCTGCTCCATAAACCTCCCATAGATACCTAACTTCTTTACCAGTTCCTATTCCAATTATCCCTCTCAAGTACATGATCTTCTATTTTTCCTGATCTCTCTGCTTAATTCTTTATGTGCAGGTATCCAGGTCTGCTTCTCTTCTTGTAGTACTAGTATTTATAGATTTTGAGCCATTCAAATCCTTTCATAACCATTCCTGCCATGTTCCTATCATCTAGTCTTTCCAACCCATCCAAACCTCCTTTGATTTCATTATAGTTGCTGCTCCCAGTGGACATTTTCAGACACTCAAAACATTCAGCCTGCAGGAAGCAGACTACATTGTTATTATTTGTTAAGCTTTAACAATGAGCTCTACCCTTCCAACCATAATTTTCTATAAGTCTATGTTTCAAGAAACTAATTTTAAGCTTGTAAGGGCATTTGCTTGGTTTAGTGCCTGAAGAATACTTAATAATAAAAATAAAGGATGTTTAAGTGCCAGAAGTATTTTAAACAACTGACAGACTACTGAAGAGTATATCTTTAAGTACAAGTACTATTGTATTATCTGTACGTACTGTGAGAAATAAAGTTTTAAGATGGGACTTGGAATACAGGAGTTAAGGCCATAGAAGAAGTTGATATGGAGATAAGAAGGGAAGATGACAACAATGACAGAATGACAAATCGCCCAGCTTAGGTAGAAAAGTAGGAATGACAAGGACAGAAGAACGGAACATGTACGGAGGACTCCAGCTGAAATAAAGAGGCAAGACACTCATTATTCTTATTACTAACAAGAGACATCTGAATAGCTTCATAATTGGGCACAACATTTTACAGAAAAGACGCAACTCATAGACTCTGTTTCATACATATACATAGTCTGCTTTAGATCAACATAAAGTATCAAGGCAGGGAAAAATGACAGGAACTCATTGTAAAATAAACTGATTAATAGGGCTGTGCAAAACAGCACCATTTCCCCTCAAATTCTGTTTTGCCATTTCAAAGGGACAGTGTTTCATTTCATCATTTCATTTTGAAGCACTGTTCCGTTTCATTTCGTCAAACCTGTTTTGCTGTTTCAACGTGTTGCAACATTCTGCGACATAGGCTATCATGGGGAATCATGAAAATGCCTAAAACTTTGTCATTTCTTGCCTGATTCAGATAAAAATTGCAGGGATGGTAGCCCCTTCTGAGGACATGAAGGAAATAGGTGCTGAGGTTTCTGGGAAACTGCACCTCAAACTGTTCAAAGCAAAACTCATGATACTTGTCAGCAGCGGCAGCCTCCTGTCACTCAGCAGGCAGATCTGGAGGCCTACACCCCCAGGAGGGCTGCGGGGCTGTGCCAGCTTCCACCTGCAGGTGCAGGCCCCTGGATCTGTGTGCCGGATGAGAGAAGTCTGCCGCTGCTGGCTGGAACTGGTGCTGGGTGCCACCCACACCGAGAGCCGGGAAGATTGGTGCTACCACTGGCCAGAGACAGATTTAAAAAAGCTTGCTTTTAAAAAGACTTGGAAAAAAAAAGAATTAAGATACTTGAAATCTTTAGAAGAGAAGGGCAAACCAACAGTGGGATATGCCTTCTTGCATAAACAGAAACCAAGAGAGAACTAGTAATATAGTATTACCATGACAAATTAAACTACCCAAAAGTGACAAAGTGACAGTGGACTTCAGCATAGCGTGCATCCCTGACCCCACGCTCGCCTGTGGGGAATGAGCTGGACTCAGCATGGGGGGGAAAAAAAAAACCACACCCCCCCTTTCATCATAGAGTTCTGCCAAATCAGTTTTAAATGGTATACTTTGCTATGTGCATGATTAAACAAATAATAAATAATCTATAGTATAATATTCTACGGTTATGTCTTAAAGGGTCACTTGCACAATAATATAGTTTTAAAGACAAAGAAACAGAAACCTGTACCTGATGTTGGAATTAAGCTTTAAATGCTCATAGAAGTTAACAAGCTTTAAACATTTTAATCAGTTTTTGCCACAGAAGAAACCCAATCATTCCAAAATCTATTTGAAATGCTGACCTCAAATGTCATTGCCAAGAACACAAAGATTGCATATTATAATACATATTGAGGGCTAATGTTGGCTTTGGGGGGAAAAAAGATCAATCATAGAATTCCCTGCAAACAGCTAAAACCCTGATCAATTGTGTTGATGCTTATGAAAAGCAGAATCCATACAATCCATCCATAAATTCACTTCTGAAAATTTAATAGTATGCTCTACAACAATTCCCATTAAAACAGCACAGAGGAAAATAAGATTTGATGGAGATAAATTATCCCAAATATAACCAAGTAGGTTTAAAAAAAAACAAAGAAAAAGACATTTTGAGGGGAGGGAGGAGGTTGCAATCTAATGCTTCAATTGGGTGCCTCAAGCACACTGGCAGGCCAAAGCATTGCATGGATTTTTAATTAAACAGCATGGTATTCTTTACAATAATATGCAACACCCATTTTATTTTTATATTCAGTTCCAGTATGAAGTTAGAAATTTATTTTTCAATTCTTAAGCTTTAAGCTTGTCTATTTCATGAATCAAAAAACAAATTTGAAATTACATTTTTCAGGCGTCAAGAAGGATATCAATGTAAGATAGCTGTTTTTAGAATGTTTAATTTATTTTTACCAGAACAAAATCAAAGATGATAGGCCACAAATTTCAAGCAGATACGAACCTGAGTTTTGTTTTTTTTTAAAGCTGTGCAAGTCAATTCTTTTATGAAACTGATCATCCATTATCATTTGCAGAATGGAAATAATTACATTTTTAATTGCAAATGTAGAAGATTACTGAATCAAGATCCAACAACACCTTTTTTTTATTATTACTAGTTTAATATATTGCCTCCTCCTAAAGACTACTGAATCAAGATCTAACAACACCTTTTTTTTATTAATACTAGTTTAATATATTGCCTCCTCCTAAAGAAATGGAGGATACTCCTACAGTGAGGAAGAAAACAGTATGTGATTCTGAATATCCACAAATGGGGAGGCATTCAATTCCTTTGTCAAGTTAATTACTGTAAAACTTATAAATGTAAGCAATTTTACACTCACACAGGAAAGCTCACTGAGCTCCAGTACGGTGATATTATAGTCTGTGCTCACTCAGAAGCAGATCTTCAGGCAATCATCAGCGGCTTTACTGAAGCATACAAGAAAATGGGACTGACATTCAGAAGGCTAAGGTCCTCCAACAAGCCAATGAGCAGCATAATAAGCAGTCCCCAGCTCTGGTCATTCAGATTCATGGTGAGACTCTGGAGAACACCAAGTATTTCCTGTAACTCAGAAGCCATCTCTCATGTAAGGCTGATACTGATGCAGAAATCCAACATTGCGTCAAATGTGCAAGAGCAGCCTTCAGGCACCTGAGGAATATGGTGTTCAAAGACTGCAACATCAGATCCGAAACCAAGCTCATGGTTTTCAAGCAGCTGTGATCCCCAGCTCTGAGATGTGGAAAATGTACAGGAGACACTTCAAGTCACTGGAGAAGCACCATCAATGCTGCCTGCAAAAGATCCTTTGAATACAGACAGGCACGCATAGATGGTTGGTGTTACATCCAACATTAGCATCCTCTCACAAGTAAACACCACAAATAAAGGCGATGACCATCTGACATCAACTTTGCTGGGCTGGCCATGTCATCCAGATGTCTGATTTCAGAGTCCTGAAGCAAGTTCTATTCTTCCAGCTCCGTCAAGGCGTAGACACAGGAGGAGGGCAAAGAAAGTTCTTGAAGGAAGTCCTCAAGACTGATTTGGAAAAAATGTGTACACACAGGAGGAGGGCAAAGAAAGTTCTTGGAGGAAGTCCTCAAGACTGATTTGGAAAAAATGCAACATCAACTCATGGGAGACTATTGCCCAAGACCACCCCAAATGAAGGAAGAGTCTGCTGCAAGGATCTCAGTATTCTGAAACTGCATGATGACAACAGGAGATGGAAAAGCAGGAGAAGCAGAAACAGAGTTTCATGGACTGAATCAGGAATGTGAAGTCACCCACTCTGAAAGAAAACATGTGTCCAAGTTGCAACAGTCTGTGGATCCCAGACTGGCCTTGTCAGCCATCTTTAGACTCGTGTATATGACAATCGTGGAAGATAATCATCTTCGACTGCGAGGAATTACTGAAGAAGATGACTGCAAACTCTTATAAATGCGAGTAACTTTACACTCACACAGGAAAGCCCATTGATTTCAAGGAACCTAATTTTGTATGATCACTGAGAAAATACATAGTTACAAGTCTTTTGCAATAGTAACTTGGGCATAAAGTGGTAATCTGAAAATGCATTATGAACTGATGAGATATTATGGGCAATAACAAAAACAGTTCTTTATTATCAGTTTAAGCTCTCTCACGTAAATATGGTCATAACATCACAGTCTCAAAAAGGTCAGCTGAGACATGACTGGATTAGGACCTTCCTTCTCAAGCCAAGAAATGGGAACAAGAGGGAGGGCAGTGTAAAAAAAAACAACGGATTAAAAAAAAAAAAAAAGTTGAGAGGAAGGATCAGTGACCCATACTACTAACAACAGTCCTTGAGAATTTTAAGGACCTCAAAGTGTTGTACAATTATTTAGCCCAACTATACAACATTGAGCTAATCATTACTCTGACTCAAGCTGTAACGGTCCCAGTGATGCAACAAGATACCATGACTGCGTTTTGGTTGTAGTGTAGACCATTACTTGACCTAAGAGGTGCAATGAAGTGCCACAATCCAGTTACCGTTTCATATAACTTGCTTAGAGTTAGTTTGCAGCCACATAATTTGTTTTGTTTTTGTATCCCTTAATCACTCCAGAAATTAATGCTATTTGCAGTCAGACTTTATATTAACACACTGTTCACTACTGCAAAAAAGATTTTCAATTTGTTCTTACTTTGTCCCCAGTGGAGAGGCTCATGGGAGAGGGGTTTCTAATTGTGCAGTCAAACCTTATTTCCATTTCTTTAATGATCATTAAAACTACATTCAAAGAAATCCCAAATGATGTAACTTCCTCAAAACCAATGCAAACAGCATAGGAAAGACTCTGGCATTCACTCTGAACAATTCCCACTAGGGTTTCCTTCCCTTATCATGCCACTATTAGGCCTAATTACTGTTAGTGTAATTTGTGTGCAATGTACCTTGGGTGCTAACTAGAGAATCTATTGTCTAAGCATATGCAAAAAAGATTCCAGTGGTTTGGGGTGGGATTAGTATTTATTTTCCAATACCGAATTGGTTAGGTATCCACAAAAAAGCTCTTGAGGAATAAATAAAAATTCCTAAAGACAACACAACTCTCTCTAATTGGCACAGGCCAAGATCTACACAATAAGTGCCTTTAGTATTCAGTGTCACACTGCCTAACTTTTGGTCCTTGGCCTCTGTGGGAGAACTCACAGCCCTGAGCTGGGGACCTTGATTCCCTGTGCAATGCGTGAATCTTCCAGCCTGGATTCATTAAAATCAGTAGCCACTTAATTTAGCATATAGGAAACATTGTACATTTTACAGTACCAATTACCAGAAAACAAACCAGCAGTCCCCGATGTAGAAACTGGAATGCAAGTGTTAAATGCCCTAAACTCTTGTACACAGAACCTCCCCCTCCCTCTCCCCTGGTGCTGGGCAAGTGGCCTAACCACTTCTATAGAGAACCTCTCCCCCCACCTTTCTCTCTCTCTCAACAGGATGGTTGGTGTTACATCCAATGATGCTATTATGGGTCTTGTACCAGGTATGGAGACTAAGACATGGTTGCTCTTAATCATATGCAAGCTTACTAAACCCTCGCAGTTCCAATTCTAAATCAAAAGCAAAACAACCTCAACAGTTATAACTGTATCACTGCAGTTAGTCAAAACAATACAGCATGCTCATTGCCCAAGGTATTACGAACGCAACGTCAGTGGGTCATCAGGCCAGCAGTCTTGGCCAGATCTCCCCAAACATCTGAGTTTTGCACAGGGTAGAGTCTTGGATCGATGACCGCATCTTTCAGGATTGTGTTCCAAGATGGGGTTCTTTTCTTCTTTCTTATATAATCTTATTGCTACAGTATAACCTCATAAATCCAGAACTATCAAAAATCCGGAATTATCAAACATCCGGTATTTCCCCCTGCTGATCTAGGACCGGCCACCGCTCTCCCCCACCCTCCCAGAAACAGAAGGGGAAGCTTGCACATGGCAGCTGCTGCCGCCACTTTGCATGCGGCCACTGCTCTGGGACCAGCCGCCGCTACCCTCACCCCTCTTTTGCCGCTCCATGGCCAGCTACTGTGCCAGTTTAAAAAATCTAGCATTTTCAAGTTTCCAACAGGTGCTTGGTCCCAAGCACACCGTATTTATGAGGTTATACTCATAGATTCATAGATGTTAGGGTCGGAAGGGACCTCAATAGATCATCGAGTCCGACCCCCTGCATAGGCAGGAAAGAGGGCTGGGTCCAGATGACCCCAGCTAGATGCATATCCAACCTCCTCTTGAAGCCCCCCAGGGTAGGGGAGAGCACCGCCTCCCTTGGGAGCCCGTTCCAGACCTTGGCCACTCAAACTGTGAAGAAGTTCTTCCTAATGTCTAGTCTAAATCTGCTCTCTCCTAGCTTGTGGCCGTTATTTCTTGTAACCCCCGGGAGCGCCTTGGTGAATAAAACCTCATCAATTCCCTTCTGTGCCCCTGTGATGAACTTATAGGCAGCCACAAGGTCGCCTCTCAACCTTCTCTTGCGGAGGCTGAAAAGGTCCAGGTTCTCTAGTCTCTCCTCGTAGGGCTTGGTCTGCAGGCCCTTAACCATACAAGTGGCTCTTCTCTGGACCCTCTCCAGGTTATCCGCATCCCTCTTGAAGTGTGGTGCCCAGAATTGCACGCAGTACTCCAACTGCGGTCTGACCAGTGAATACTGTACAGCATTCCTCAGTATATAATTAGCTTAAGCCATCCTTCTAATGGGTATTAATAAACTTGCTTTTGCTTTCCATGTATGGACTTGTTTGGTTGGTCTTAGCTGGGATTTTCCATTCTTAAGTAATTTTCCATGTTTAGGTAGGAGTAGGTTTTGCAACTAATCGTTCCTCTTTGCCCAAGCTAAATTTGCTCAATTTAGTAGCCAACTTCTTGCTTTCTTTGTGGGCACCAGACAGGGTCTTTCCAAACATCTTCTTTACCGAACACGGGTTTTCTAAACTACTTCTTTTCAACGGGAGCAGGTTTCATATACAACATACGCCAAGCCTTATTACTTATTCTAAGTTAGCAGCTTGTGCTAAGCACAGAGGTTAAAATGCAGGCCTGGAGGCCTGGGCTTCTCCGAGTCCCTTCGAGGCCTACAGTGGGGGTAGAGCCTATAGTCACTTCTGAAAGATGGAAAATGTAGGTTCGAAACTGCCCAGATGGATGAGGGAATTAAACCCAAGTTTTCTACATCCTACCTCAACCTATTTAGCTATTAATAAAAGTAAAGCCACTTCCTCCTGAACTGTATTTTGAAGGTAAATGATAGCCAACACCCTAGGTTATTTATTTATTTATTTATTTACTATGGCTCCAAATCTGGTACGCGTTCTCTGTGCATGTCTACCAGGTTGACCTCCTTAGAAAAGACGGGCAGAGGATCACTTGGGGCAGAATTTTGTTTCCTTTTGTTTGTCCAAATAACAGCTTTCTAGCTGCATTACTAATGTTTTGGACACATGCACTTATCACTCTATTACTTCTGCATTGGGAATGCATAAGCAGGCACATGCACACTGAGCATCATCAGAGCACAGGGTCATGGTCACTGGCTGGGCACATCCGCGATTATATACACAACAATGGCCAACATCTCTTTGACTTCATAGCATTATGCTCTAACAGCTGTGCCACAGATCAGGCATTATCTAAATCCTTCTCAAGAGTGCAGTGGGAAAGTAGGTTTCTTTTCCATAGGGAGAAAAGATCCAGGCTAGAGGTGTGGAGACCACAGAGGAGTGCCTGGTAGGACACTCAACATCAGGCAGCCCAGCCTGAGGTCAGAGACCCAGAGGGCCAAGGGTTGAGACAGTGAGGGCAGCCTGGCCTGGGGTGAGAGGCTCTGAGGGCTGGTCCAGAGCTAATGAGACAGGAACCAGGAGCCCAGAGCTCATGAGTGCAGGATGAGGCTGGGACTGAGAAGCCACGCCACTGCATGTGGACCCAGGCTTAGGAGTCTCAGCTAGAGTAACCAGTGGGTCAAGGCCCATACAAGCCAGCATGAGACAATCTGGAGAGACACCTGTGACAAATATTGCCCCTAAGACAACTGGTGCCCTGAGGCACTGATAGAGCCAGAGAGCCACAACCTAGAGCCCAAGGAGTGAGACTGAGGCCAGCTGGGTACAAGGGTACCAGCCGGCCAGAGTTTAAGGGCTCATTCTGGCATCCTGGGGCAGCTTTCCTTAACATCATAATCATATCAATAAGCAGGGCAGGTAAGGAGAAGGATGGGTTCCCCAAGGAGCTGGAGTGAGAAGGCAGGAGCCATGTGGCCACCAGAAAGCATCATGACCACCCTGAGGGCATGGTCCTGCTACATACCTCATGTTTCCTGCTTCTTGGCAAGTGCCCGGCTACGAGGGCTAGAACATGGAAGGGTACTTTGTCCCCCAGCTACTCATAGCCTACTGTGCATGCTCAGTGTGCATATGCATAGTACAAAGAGAGGGCCAAAAACCTCCAGGTATGTAGGTGGAAAACTGTCATTTAAGTGCACAAAGGGAAATTGATTTCTAAGTTTAGTTTCAGATCCAATCAGGGATTAGGCAAGAAGTTGCCGTGACAGTACTGAGCAGTCTAATGCCGGAGACCTTTCTGAGCATGTCAAGAAGCAGAATTTTACGTACCTGTAGATCTTTAGTCATCTACCAACTGAAGGTGTCTCCAAGATTAGATGGTAGCTGATGGGGGGAGGGAGGAGGTTGAGATCTAAATCTTAAATTGGGTGTCTCAAGCACTGGCAGGCCTAAGCATTGCATGGATTTTTAATTAAACAGCATGGTATTCTTTACAATAATGTGATCCACATTTTATAGACTAAAAAGAGAGATAAAGCCAATGATTAAAACAAAAAGAAACAGATGCTTCCTCGGGATACCCTACTAGAGCCACACTTGTTTTCAGCCATGCTGCCCACATGCTACTGAAGTAAAAGGAGAAAGGGATGACTAGTACCTTTGAAAACCATGTCCAAGGAGCCTCAGGTCAGCACACCAAAATGTTTGTCACTCATAAAAAAAATTTTGTAGGTAATTTGACCCAGGCAACACAACAAGCAAGTGTTAGAGATAAGAAAAGAACCCATGGTCATGACCTAAATTCAATTTAATCAGTAGCTAGATGTCTGCTCTTTACGTTGGTGACATTGAAAACTGGTGACTAACAGAGTTTATTTATTCTTATTAGAGATCTGATGTGCTAATTTTAAATTTAAAAACATAATATGATTTTTTACTCTTGGATCTTGTCAATTGGGCACTGAATTCTCCCATATGCATCCAGTTAAACTATGTTTGAATAATACATATTTACAACAAATTAAATAATGGATATTTTCAAAACCTATATGTATGTTGTTAGCAGTTTCAGGAATACACTATTATTCAGATTCCAGTCTCATGTTATTCTCCTTTTGTTATATAACCAACAACCATGGCCCAAACCCTATACATTACACTGCCTAGCTGCTAAGTCCACTGCATGAAGAATAATTTACAGAAAGGGTTTGGGTAGAAATACACAACTAACTCAAACTCAGGCTTAGGTAGATACATTCAAAGAATGGACTTAAAGGTCTGTCCCCCCAAATTCGAGTTTTTCTAGTTGTAAAAGAACAGCAATTTATGAAACTTTCACAAAGCAGTAAGGAGACTTTCTAGCTGAGCAAAATACAGATTTATGAGGAACTGGTCAACATGCAGCCTGACCAGTTGGTCTCTATCCAACCCTCCAAATTCTGGAACCCAAAGCGCCTATCAAAAGAAATATACAATGAGTAAGTCAACCTTGCTTTCAAAATCAATAATGTTCCTTGTTGGGTACCAGTTCTGTGAGGACTAGATGGCATGTCTATAGACCACTACTGGGTGAGTCAGTGTGCTGACTCAGTCATTTACCACAGGTATTTTGTATTTTGTCCCAGCCCCTCATGTCTAGGGGAGAATTTTCCAGTTTTATATATTTCTGAACTAAGCAGCAAGCATAAAACATATATAAACAAAAGAAGTGAAACTGTGTTAATGCCAAGTAATCTAAAATTAATTAGCAGCCTGATTAAACCATACTAAAAATAGCAATGATGTACTAATTAAAAGTTGTTAACTGGAAAGTCAGTTGTCTTGGTTATAATTCTGAAAAGTATACAAGAGACTATCCTTACCTATAGCTATATGTAGCAACATATTAATGTGGCTGACAATATACATATCTGAGGAATGGCTACTAAAGTGAAGGGTCAGACCTTCGTTCTCAGAATGAAGTCAGGATTTGTTAAAAACGTTTCAGTGATCCTTTTTTTCATTGAAAAAGGTGATTTCATAATCACCTCCATTTATCTGTGAAGGTTTTTAAGACCCTGCTTCACAAAGCCTTGGCTGGGATGGTCTAGTTGGGGCTGGTCCTGCTTTGAGCAGGGGGTTGGACTAGATGAACTTGTGAGGTCACTTCCAACCCTAATTTTCTATGATTCATTCAGAAAAACACTTATCTGACTATTCATAGATGCTAGGGTCAGAAGGGACCTCAGCAGATCATCAAGTCCAACCCCCTGCATGGGCAGGAAAG
>NW_005841890.1:3414054-3440410 GCF_000455745.1 Alligator sinensis
ATGCAGTACTCCAACTGCGGGCTGACCAGCGCCGGATAGAGGGGCAGCATCACCTCCTTGGCTCTGTCATCCATCTGCCGATGCATGATAAAGTGCAGTTAGCTTTGCTGATGATTTCATCACACTGATAACTCATGTTCATCTTGGAGTCCATGAATGAATGACCATGAAAACTGAGTCAGTATTTGGAACACAGGACCAGAAGGCACCTCTTAGGTCCCAGTTATAAACAACCACATCATATCATCCCTTGCATAAACAGACCCCCATTTTATCAGCAGTCTTTTTATTCCCACTACTGTTGGAAAGCTATTCCAGACCCTCACTTCTCTGACAGTTAGAAGCCTTTTCTAATTTCCATCGTAAATTTATTCATGGCTAGCTTTGTGCTTGTGATATCAATGCTTTCGTGTTTACACAGCTTCTTCTCTATTCCCATGTTTACTTCTATGGGGAACCTGTAGACAGCCAACACATTTTGGTTTCCACATTATTCTTCCAGTCGCCTTTCGTAAGATAGGCTCTCTATTTTCCTTCTTCCAATTGTTTTCCTTTGCACCTTTTACTATTTAAATGAATCTATGTATTTTGGGATTGTATGATTTTTCAGATGAGGTTTCACAAGTGCTTCCTGTAATAGTATTATTGCATACTTTTTTCCTACTGGAAGTATCTCATCCGATATATCCTAGGAGTTTGTCATTTTTCATGGCTGCTCAAAATCATTTTGAGATTAACTAACACATTCAAATATATCTCCTATTCTACCATGTTCACAGGATAAGCCCACCAATCGTGGTAGAATTTATTATTAAGTCCTTCAGTGGATAACCTGGCATTTTATACTATTGTTTTCCATCTCATTTATATTATTCAAGTCCTTAAAGTCACCACTTCTTTTAGAGTAATACTTTGGTCCTCCCATGTTATCAATTCCCTCACTTTGTGTCATCAGTTAAGTGAATTAGCATCCTCTTTACTTTTTGTGCCAAGGTCTATATATATGTACACGTACACACTTTATAAACTCCTTGCACAACTTTAAATATTAATTACTTTGGATATACACTTGATAGAAGCAAACTGTAACAGCGATTGAAAGCGTAATTCATTACGTCTTTTAGCATAGTGTAAGCTATGCATAGGGTAAGGATCACATATGCAATTCATGAAATCACTCAGCAGCAACTGGTAAAAACATTTTTTTATGAGTTGGAAAATCAGACTGAATGATGTACATGAAAGATGGTGGTTATGTTGAAGTCTGGAAATGTTAGCTGTATTCTGTTAAAACCTAATGAATTATGCTTTCAATCACCACTTACAGTTTGCTTCTATCATGTGTACATGCAAAGTTATTAAAGTTGCACAGAGTTATTAAATTTTAAATTCGCACAAGGACTTTATAAACACCCTGTGTGTGTGTATTTTTATATATGTAATTTATATTTATATTTTATATACATGTAAAAGGAGACTGGATCAAAACCATCTAGCAACATAAAATGGTTTATTTCATATCAGAAAAGAGTAGTTATTAATCAGTAAGCTGTCTCATCCCCTCATTCCCTGCACACAGGGGATAAAGAGCAGTACAAAGACCCGTTGCTCCTCTGATTCTTGATAGTTGGAGACTTTAACACCAGGGAAGAAGGAAAGAAGGGAGAACATGGAATGGTCTATGGACATAAGGTGAAAAAAAAATATTGTAAAATGTGCTGTTTTCAGTCATCCATGCATCTAAATACCATAGGATTGGGCAAATTCCCAATGGACAGATACATTAGAGGGACATAAAGCTGGGCCGGACTTTGTGTAAAAGTGTCCTTTTCCATATATCCCTTATGCAAAATCCTTTGCCTCTAAGGGAATGTCTGCTCTTCAGAATGGAGTAAATCAGAATTTTCTGTTAGCTAAGGCTAAGTTATCATACTTCAGCAGGGAAGGAATGCAAGGAAAATGTTAGGGTCACAATAACAGGAAAAGAACCAACACTGGATGTGTTGATGGAAATCCTCCATGAATGATGAAGGTTTTGCTTAAAATATAATTATAATAGTAACAATGATAATCTACACTGTACAAGCTTCTGTTCAACAGTTTTTAGATGAGAAAAAAATGATTAAAATTGTGACCTAATTAAGTTGCATCCCATGGGTCTATATCTATATATCCAGGGCAATGAGAGGTGGCATCTAGTAAAAATGTTCAATATTTAGAGATACTGAACAGCTATTTTAGTTTAGTCATTATGTATAATTAGATTAAGAGATTCATTATCAACAGCCTATAAGGACAGTTTCAGGTTTGATAAAAGAGAGTTGCAGGTTTGATATGAAAAAACAAACAAACCCATGTATCTTAAGTGGTTATATGCTGGAATGTAGGAACCCATCATTGCTATTATATTTATGTGAGATGCATTAAAATAATATTTGCTGTCCTTATTTCTTCCATTATGGAATGTATAAAAAGAGGATGCAAATATCTGCATTGTTAACCTCTATAGCCTTAATCCACCAAATGTAAAACATAAGGAAGGATCAAGCTAGACCCCACCCTTAGATTAAAATAATCTTCCACATCATTTTTTTTTTTTATTTTTTTTTTTTTATTTTTTTTTTTTATCAAAGTCAGTATGGAACCAAGATTGCATGATCTAGTGTGGTGGTTAGGCATAGTGGAAGATGTAATATTGTCTTTTTAGTCTGAAGAGTTGTAATAATTTGATCCTGACCACTTGTGGTTATTGACAACTCCAATGCAACTTTCCTAATTGTGGAGATGTTAGTTCAAGTATTGCAGTCAGGTGAGTATTTTCTTGAAACTAGATTCTTCTTCCAGTTTGAATCATATATAATTATTCATTTCTTATCCTAAACTGTCAAGTTGTGTTTGTTGTGCGCTGTTAAACAGCTATGACATTTCATGAAAATAACAAATGTATTTCAGAGGTGAATGAAGAAAACCTGTTATGGAAACAGTATAATCAGTTGGTGATATTTGGAGAAAGTACTCTAGGAGCTTCCCTGATGAAAGGCACAGTATTAATGCAAGGTAGTCATCATACACAGTACTCAGGATGCAGCAGTTCCTTTTCCATTGAAGACTTCATCCCCACTGCCTCTTCCCCTTAAATCCCTTTCTAATAGGTAGGTTCCTCACATCTCTTGTCTTCCATCTCCATCACTCATTTTTCTGCACGTTGGAGATTTTGTCACTGAGTGACTTCTCTAAATGTGTGTCCCTCTTAGCTCCCAGAATTCAGTACATTCCAGAAATATAATGGACTCTTAAATAATCCAGTCTGATCTCCTGAAAATCAAACACCATTACATTTAAACCAGTTACCACCAATAAGTTGTGTTTTATGGAAGCATAAGTTGTGTTTCTTCTAAAAGGGACTCAGAATCAAACTGAAGACAGGAAATGAAGAACCAATCATTTCCTTTTGCGGTTTGCAGCATAATTAGCTACTAATGGGCAACCAAATGTTTCATTAACTTTTAGGGATGGGAGCTACTTGTGCTCCTACTCAACAGGTGTAGTGATTTGGAAAGGCATTACCCCTTGCCCCCATTTTATCAGGCTCACTGTGTTCTACCACTGCATATAAATGAGATCAGTAATTTTTGCACACACTTTCCAACAATGACTCATACTGTCACAGCAACCTTCCAAATTCTTCTTTAATTAAAAAGGAGAAAATGCTGTGCACCCATGATATAAATAACTTACTCTGGGGAACCTGCATCTTTTCCCTTTTGCATTATGTCATGTGCCTTTGTGTCCATTGAGTCATCTCGTATCCAAAACGCAGCCTAATCAGTCAAGGACACAGTCTGTATTCTGTTCTTTTTGTTAAATAAAATGCCACTCATGTCACACACAAATGGGAAACAACAACAAAATAGCAAGGATTTTTTTTTCCTTAAATAAATTTTAGGATCTCAAAAATTGATTCAACTGTCAAGATCCAGTCAATCCTATTGATGTGTAAATGGCAATCCAAAGTCAGAAACCCAAAATCCAGGCCTTTACCTGCAATTCTTTCCATCCTGCTTGAGTCCTGAAAAAACATAACTACTTTTGTAACACATCTACACACCTATGGAGCCTAAAAGCTCCTTGTCCCTAAAGGGCTTTCCTTTTGGGAGAGCCCTGAAATACAAGGAGCTTTTCATCACAACTGCTATATACATTGGCTTAGCCATGTCTTTCTTTGCAAATCCTAGCCCTGAATAACCACTAAATGGCACGTTTTCCAGGGGTGTGACATACCTCCTAAGCAGAAGAAACATTGCACCATCAGAGGCTGGAAATACTCTGCTGCACTGGATTTTGAAAGCCAGAAATAATAGGAAGACATGAACCTGACATAAGTAAACTCACTCAAAGAAGGGGAAAAACTGAAATAGAGGAGTGTCACTCCCAAACGGCTGTGGCTTCGAAGCAAAAAGACTTGTGGGAGGGGCAGCAAAATGGTGCCAACCCCAGCCCCAGGACCAGCAGGCTTTTTCCCAGCACACTTTACGAGACAAATGGAGGGAAGACTCCTGGGGATAAAGAAGGGGGAAAGCTTTGGGGGTAGGGGAAGGTGAGCATGAGCCACAGCAAACAAGCCAACAACAGTCTTTTTCATCCAGGAGATTAAGAGGAGCTGAGACACAGCGTAGATAGGGCAGGAAGCGGAAGACACTTTGTGGGCACTGCTAAAGGAAAAAGCCTCCAATCATAAGCTCAAGATGTGAGACATACCAGCAGTGAGAATGGGTATGAGACCCATTATGCAAATGAGAAAAATAAATTTGAAATCACCAAGCTGAGACCTACAGAACATGACAAGACATCAGAGAGAATCCTCAAAGAGGAGATCTCTTAGCGCAAAATTGTGAGAGTACAATAAAATAATGGCAAGAGTAATTGCTGCAAACTACTGCCACTTTTAATTAATTCTGCATAGTTACATTTATCTAAAAAAACTCAATCAATACAAGAGGATTGTTGAAAATATATGGTATCTGATGAGAAAAGCATTTTTTTTAATGATTCAATAGCATGGTAGTGTTCATTTCGAGAAAAGTCACATATGAATCAAAATAACTGCAATAAATTAAGGCAAAAGAACTTTTAATAGAAGTTCTATCTAGCCAGTTCACATCTTACATTTAAGCCCTTTAAAATGTTCCTGCATAACAATTCATGAATGAGAATGTGAACTATGATTAATAAACCAGTGAAATATATAACCTATATAAAGCACAATGCCTGAAAAGCATGCAGATATACCAGCATGCATAATATGAATACAAAAAGTAGTACTATATTAAATCTACTGTAGTGACCTACATTAAAGAGATTCAGATTTTATCATTTTGAATGTTACTTTCATTTTGCTTTTTAAAGAAGCTTATACATCCTGTTTAGTCAAGTAAGTTAGTGACTACATTATACTTGTTCCTTTAGGCAGCTGCACCAATTTCTCATCTTTTGCAGGCACAATTCAAAATGCTAATGTATACCAGCTCCATGTCATACTGAATTGCCTCCATCCTGCTTTATCTTCCATTGCAAAAGTTGAGATCAAGTGAGGTGCTCCAGCTAACAGGCCCCAAGTCTGAACTTTTGAGGAATGGAGGGAGAGTCTTTTTTTCAGTGCAGGAATAAAGGCTACAGAACTCTCCCCCTTTGGCTGTCTGCTATTGATGCCAAGATAATGTTTTCCAGCAAGCGTTTGTTTAAGTACAGGCTAAGACTGCAGCAGTTCATTCTACGTGGTCATTTGAGGTGTTTAACATTCAAAATAGCAGTTGCTGCTAGTACATCTATGGGGTATTGTTACATGTTACACTTAGCAAGTGCTAATAGCACGTACAACGCTAGTGTCCAAGCATGAATGCAGTAAAGCTTCTGCTAAGTGCCATTGTAGCATAGTAAAGTTACACATTCTCCAGCAAGGAGCATCTCTAGACTGCAGTACCTAAACATGTGTTGAGCTAATGTTGGAGTGCTCCATAGAGGTAATATGATCAGGAGACTCCAGTGTGGATTTACACTTTTACTGGTATAAGTGACTGGAAACTGGTCTATACCTCTAACAGAAAAGAAGTTTGGCGCAAAAAACTGATCTATACCCATAACAGAACAGAAGCTCAGCACGCAGACAGGTGGAACCGGGTCTAAGATTTGCCACCCCCACCACAGGGCGAATGCGTGCTCTGTTCACTACTGATCTAACCTACGCCACTTATGCAAAACTGCGTAACTTAAATTGATTCTGCCTCGGGCTTTGTGAATGTCTCTGCCTAGCCTAAATCTGCTCTGCTGCAATTTTAAATCATTGCTTTCTGTCCTGCCCTCTGGGACAAAGCAGAGTTGCTCTCCCTCTTCTTTATGTCAACCTTTCAAGCATTTAAAAACTGTTATCATGTCCCCCCTTAATCTCCTTTTCTCCAAGCTAAACATAATTAGCTCTATCAACCTTCCTTCATGTGGCTTGACTTCCAACCCCTTCCTTTGTTTTGCTGCACTCTCCAGCTTCTCCACATCCTTCTTCAAGCAAGAAGCCCAGAATTGCACACAGTTCTCTAGATGAGGCCTAGTGCGTACCAAGTAGACTGCTATTACTCCTGTTGATGAAATCCAAAATTACATTTGATCTTTTCGCAGCTGAATTGCACTGCTGATTCAAGTTGAGTCTGCAGTCCACCAAAACCCCCAGAGCCTTCGTAGCAATGCTACTGCCCAGCCAGTTATTTCTCCTTCTGTGTTTGTGCATTCTTCCCTTGGTGTAGCACCTTCCATGCGTCTATGTTGAACTGTATTCTATTAGCCCAGCTCTCCAATCTATCATGATCCTATCTGTTTCTATCCTCCAGAGTGTTTACAATGCTTCCCAGTTTAATGATGCATAATAGATAAATGTTTCAAAACTGCAACATTTGATGTAAAGACGTATACAGATACTTTCATTTTATAATGTTAAAATAGATCCTGATGTATGAATCAAAACATTTAGCAATCAGTGGAGCATCATCTGAGAAAAAACAGTCTGTTCTGGAATACAGGGGTGTGGAGAAAAAAAACAGTCTGTTCTGGAATACAGGGGTGTGGGTTGTAGCTGTGCTGGTCTAAGGACATAGGGGTTAGGGACAGACATTCAAAAAGCCTGAGCCTGAATTGATTCAATGTTTGCAGGCTACTCTTTAACTGCCTAGGCTGAATCAGTTTGTAACTGTACAGACATGCCCTCTGGACTGAGAAAATGCAGGCACACGCCTGCAGTGGCTCAGGCTAGAAGCTGGGGGTCGCTAGAGCAGCCCTCCCTTCCCTTCTATAACGCTGAGCTGAGGGAGGCATGGCCAGGCCCCGACACAAGGCTCTGATTAGAGAACGGTTTCCCCCCTCACTGCTCAGCGAGGGAGCCAGCAGGGGTTTACATAGCATGTATCACCCCATCACTAAAACAAACAGATCTCTCATTAGTTCAAACTCTTATTAAACATTTCCTTGTAAAGAAGATTTTTTTTCCAACTATCTGAGTTTGTCTAATAAGAGAGAACAGATTAACCCAAAGAACTTTGTCTGTTTTGGAATACAAAAATTCACAATCAATGCATATTTATTGACCAAAGGACGGCCACGTATGAGCAATCTAGGCAAAGGCATCAGAGAAAAAGCATGTTAAGACCGAATGCGGTCCATCTCATTCACCTGGGCATGGTGCCATCCATGAGCAGAGACACAGTCACAGCCATGCTTGTCTGAGCATTTGATGAAGTGAGCTTCAGCTCATGAAAGCTTGTGCTACACAGACAAAGACACTGTGATTAGTCTGTATGGTGCAAACCTACCCTACCTTTTACTTGAATTCAGACGAATACAGCTAAATACAACAATCAGCATGCTGAGAGACATGATAACAGTAGAAATAGCAGTTGACTACCAGCAAGGAAAAGTGGTGAGGAAGGAATACAATGCACTTTTCTCAGCAGGGTAATTAATTATGCATGAAGCCCCAGGCTACCATAGATAGAATGCTTCTGTTACACAAGCTGTTTTGGCTGTCTCTATGTTGCACTACATTGGGCTGTATAAACATACACTTATAGGACAGAAGAGGGTTATCAACGTGGAAATTCACAAGAAAGGATTACGTTACATTGGGAAAGGAGAGAGGAAAACTGCAGCAAATAAAGAATGGGGCACAGGGAGGAGAGGGGAGAAAAAGAAAAAGAAACAGAGAAAAAGGAAAAGAAAAAGAAAAAAAGCAGGGTGGGAGGGGAGAACCTGAGATGTTTGTGACAGTAGAGTATCCTGGAGGGATTTTTTTTAATAAGAACGTGACAGGCCTCAAATAATGGTTTCAAATATTGCACATGACCCTTATTATCCTGCCACAGCGATATCTGTATGCAGGACAGGAGCACGGCTCTGAAATGGACCTCCTAATTTACTGAGCCCAGCCCCTTACTATTAAAGGCAATCACTTCATATGTCCCCATTCATAAACTGATCAACTTCTATCTTAAACAAGTTGTGTGCTGGGTTGTGGTGGTGGGGCCCTTCCTCTCCTTCACATACTCTTTGGCTGTCCCAGAACTTCTAATTTCTCTGCTTAATTTAATCATGACTAGTTGATGCCCATTTGTTTTCTTGCCAACATTGTCCTTTAGCTTAAATCCCTCCTTGTTTACTCTCTGATGTATTAAGAATGCAATCATATCACCTCTCAACATTCATTTTGCTAAGCTAAAAAAATTGACCTTTTAGTCTCCTTTCATAAGACAGACTCTTCAATCCATTGATCCCCCCACTAAACATGTTCTGCATAATTATAAGGATAATCAGATGGATATCCGTTTTTTTTCATAAGAACCATGTGCTAACAGAACGTGTGCCAGGACAAAAGCAATAATGTTGTACAATGCCCTTTTCCTGCCTCAAAGTCCTGTAGTTTACAGAATTATAAATTACTGTTTATACACCGAAGGAAGCCTTGGCCTTCCACCTAAATACATTCACTGCTGATGGAACATGAAATCTGTTTAACACAGCACAGGAATATAAAACACAGTAGTTTAAGCACCAAGCGAAAAAACTGCAGTAGGATTTGGGGGCAGAAAGTATATTATTATCAAAGGAATAAAGGTCAGTAAGCTGTGGATAATATGTTTCTATGAATATTTCAATGCACTCATTAATTATCAGCAAATGGTATCACATGTGTTTTGCTTCAGACCCAAAAAAAAGAAAAAGAAAAAGAAAAAGAAAAAACATAATATGACATCTATCTATATATCCTTTCATATTACATTTGTATTGGAAGAAATGCCTGAATCCTTGCACAAGAAATATACAATACACTCATTCAAGGATTTTCCTGCAGAAGAGAACCGACTCTTCTGCAAGGAAGAGAGCACTTCCAACTACAGAAGCACTCTCTTCTCTCACCCCATCTTGTCTCAATATTGAGATGATCCCATTTCCCAATATCGGCCCTTCATACGCCATCACACAAACTAGGCAATCTACTCCAAAGACATGAATGACAAAACAATGGTCTTGCACATCACAGAAAATTGTTATGTGACAGCTGTTACTGCAAATCTTCCAACCATGCCTTATGCAGGCAAGATCAAAGGGGCATACTATGAAGATTTAAGCAATGTCATCCACACAGTACCTCACAGCAACACACTAAATCATCTTGGGACTTAAGCTGTGATCACATACCAGGGGGCAAAATTACTGATCACCATGTTGTCAGAAAGGTTAATTCAAATAGCGTTTCCTCTCTACATATGCAGAAAACAACCTTATCATTATCAAGACCATTTCACAACAGGCTGCTATATAGAAAACATGGATGTACCTGCACCCCAAAAGCAGCAATGTTCAACATGTTTCCCTTGATTTATATGGGTTCTTTATGTGTGATGTCACTCCTATGCAATGAGCGTATTTAGACCCAAAATTCATTATATGCAAGGTAAATTTGCTCTTATGCTTTTATGCGATCAGCATAGATGCCCTCCCTGCACCCGCCCAAGCAGGTAAGTCTATGGGGGGAGAGGAAAGTGTTGTGGTCCCACTCCCCCCAGCCCTGGCTGCAGCGGCCCCGAGAGCAGCCGACACCAGCTGCCTGCACCAGGACATGGCGCAGCCCAGGAGCAGAGGTGAGTGGGGACAGGTGGAGCATGGTGCAGCCCAGCTGCCGCTGCAGCCGGGGCTGGGGAGAGTGCCGCTCTGTTCCCTCTGCTTTGCTGCATTGTGCAGCCCCGGGAGCGGCACCCCTCCTCCCATCCCTTAACTAGTAACAGCCTCACTCTCTCCCTCCCTCCCTCCCCACCATGGGAACCTATCCCTATTTGTTACATTGTAAAGTGGTTCGCTTTACGAGAATTCAATTTATGAGCAATTCTCCAGGAACACACATACAGCATATATCGAGGGAAACCTGTATGTTACTGCTTGGCAATGAGCTCTCAAGGGTGTCAGGATCATGATGTTTTATGAGTGCTGCAAAATGCTAGTCAGATCACACCTGAAGCAAAATATGCATTCAGGTGAGATTTCAGCAGGTAGAGTCCCAGCAGCAGAGTCAAGCAACAGCTGGTTTAATTTCTGACAGCCAAGCAAATGCACGAGCAGTATGGGAGCTCCACAGCCTTGAGCAAGTGCATATTGGAGAAGGCCATGCTTAGCAGCAGGAGAATGAAGCAGAGATCTGCGACTGGCTTCGTTATGACAGGAGTTGTAGTGTACTTTCAAATCTCCAAGTCTGCAGACAAAACCATATAATTCAGGGTAGTCAAGTCCTAAGGTGATAGAAAGAAGCTGCAGAAATTTTCATAGCACAGTGTGCCAGACTCCCACACATCTCTGATTGGCTGAGGGGCCCTGGAAGTCCCACCTTTCCCTGGAGACTGACAGATGGCCACCTGTCAATCTCCAGGAAGGAGGAGGAATTCTCGGGCCCCTAAGCCAGAGGGTGTGTGCGTGTGTGTGTGGGTGTGAGGGTGTGTGGAGGGGGGTGTGGAGTGGGGGGGTTCTGCCACACACCACCACGAAAATGGCACCCAACACTGCACCGGGATCGTGAAATCCAGAGGCAGCCTCTGTGAATTAAGTAGGTCCCTACTTGTCAAATTTCCCTTTAGTCTCTCTTCTCCAAATTAAACAGCCCTAGTTCTTTCAGCCTTTCCTCAAGAGTCTTCCTTCCCAGACCCCTAATCATTTTTGTATTGCAGCTTAGCCAATCATTCCCCAGTCTACATGTGTGCATGCAATTATTCTGTCCTAAGTGAATGACTTTGCACTTGTCTTTGCTAATTCTCACATGATTGATTGCAGACCATTTCTCTAATCTGTCCAGGTCATTTTGGAAACTTTGCACTTGTCTTTGCTGATTCTCACATGATTGATTGCAGGCCATTTCTCTAATCTGTCCAGGTCATTTTGGATCCTAGTCCTCCCCTACAGAGTGTCTGCAATTCTGCAGTGTGGTGTCATTCTCAAATTTGCCTAGCGCACACTGAAAGCCATTGTCCAGATCATTAATGAAGGTGTGAACAATATCAGACTGAGAACAGACCTCTGGGGAATGCCACTTAATTCTTCGTCCCAAATAGACATTGAGTCATTGCTGACTACTTGATGAGCATGATGATCCAACCAGTTATATATCCATCTTACAGTACTTTCATTTAGTCTGTATTTCTAGTCCTAACAACAGACTTAGCACATCAGGCAGCTTAATCAATTTATAAATGTCAAATAAGTGGTATTGAGAGCTTCTTGATCAAGTCCCAATGTTGGTCAACTAGACATCTTGTGAAAATAAAAAATCCAAAATTATGAAGCCAACCTTTTTTATAGTAAAATATTACTAGAAGCACATTACATGGGTAGATTATGGTTGCATTACAAAGATGCACTGAAATGCCATCTGAGTTTGTGGTTCTGAGTAAAATACCTGGGAGGTAGCTGCCAAAGACAGAAACACCTGGAAACAGACAAATAATATAGGTGTTCAGGAATCTGAAATATGCAGTTTCAAAATACACTGCAAGTAAAAGAAAAAAAATAAAGAATGCACAGTACATATTCTGTAACCCTCTCTCCCTTTCCCCAGAAATTTTCACATGTGATATAATGCAACCAAGCTTGTAAACCAAAAATACGTTTCACATCTCTGAAGCACAAAAGTTAAGCAATAGGGCATTTGCATCAATGTAAGGCTCCAATGTAACAAGGGTATACTGCCAATTAATTAAAATATTAGTTAGAGAGTTCAGTATGTAGACAGAATACTATATACATTATTTACTAAAATATCTTTTCTAAAATACATTTTTCTATTCCAACATTTCCATTTTTAAAGGAAAATAAATTAACAGTATCAAATACACAATAATTACTGTGACTACTTAATTGTATTATTGATAGGGATGCAAACTGATTTATAAGTAAGTGGACCCATGTACATACAAAGTGTTGTGACATGCCACACTTAAACAAGAAGGAGAAAAATCAAAGACAGATAACTGACAAGCATATGGAAACTGCTTCTGTAAGCAAGAAATATAATAAGATTGTTGAATTAGAAGCATACTAGGTATGTGTCCAGGGAAATGCTACCATATCAGGTAACAAAAACATGAATTAATTTAATAAAATGAGCAGGGATTTAAAACCCCCCAAAGTATACAGTTTATAGATGTGATAGATAAAACTAAGACAGAGAGTGCTGGCATTATTGATGAGAATAACTGATGCTATTTCTGCAGAGAGAGATGGACATACATTTTGGTCAGTGGATTGGAAGTTATTTAAGCATATAAATAATGTACAGAAGACAAGACAATCCATAGTCATTGCAGAAGACTTCCAGAGGAGTTTCAAAATTAGATTGGGAAATATTTTTATAGCATGACGCAAAAGTGAAATCATGAACAAGTGGAAATTTTAGTCATAAGATTTCACCGAACTTCCAGATAATCTCTACAGAAACAATGCCAGTTCCTAAAGAAACTGCAGGATTCCCTCCTTCCAGAGTTTATCCACAGCAGTCAGGGCCTTGTTACATTTTACATTGTGAGCCGCACAAATGTTGATCAGTGTTAGTGCTGGCTCGAGTTTGGAGCAGTCACATCTCAGGCCAGCAGGGGCCCCCGCCTTTCCCATTCTGGACTTGCCTCCCACCTCTGCCCGCCCCCAGGGCTCCCCAAGTTCCCTCCCTGTCCCCAGGACACCCCCCTCTGCCCTTCAGAGTCCCCCTCCCACTTACTAGTGGCTCCCTGTACTCTCTATCCTGGGGGAACAGGCATGGGTTAACCTGACTGCCCAGCTACTGCTCTTCTCTAAACTGAGCCAGCCCAGAGAGCAACACCAGCCACAGCCTGGCAGACAAGTTAACCTTTCCCTGCTTGCTTCCCCAGGACAGACACCAAGAGCAGCCACAAGTAAGACTGGTTGCACCTTAGTGTAACATGAGCTGGGCAACACAGATCAGAGAGAATCCTTCCCTGGAGTGGCATAACTTTAAGCCACATAACTCTAAGCCACCTTGCTAAAACTAGTTTCAAGTGTTAATGTGAGGATAATCCAGGGGTTAAGAGCTCCAGGATCCACCCCAAATCATTGTGCAACAAGGCCCTCAGAAATACTTTTGGACCTAAGTGTTAAATGAACCAAGGGAGACCAAAACTGGAGGATGTAATCTCCCATGTCTCTCCCCTGGACGTCGTGCGTGTGGATTTCTCTCGAGCCTTGCTTTGGCTTTTTGGGATGGACGTTCTGGTTACCAAGCAACTTTGGGGCGGTCCCCCAGGGGCCTCACCTGCCACGTCTTTGATAATTGTTTTGTTCGAATTGGAAGGACAATGTTCATTACCCCCCGGTGACTTCCCTTGGTCACTCCTTCCACTCTTTCTTTGTGGGGCTGTGCCTCCCCTACACCCTGCCTACCGCCAACCATGATGTTGCCACTCATGTCATCGAGGGTGATGACCCGGATTTTCTCAGCGCTCGAGCTCGCAGGTTCTGATGGCCACAGTCGAGTGGTGCTGTTCCTTCCCCAAGCATCTCCTGCGGCCCTCTTTCTCTCCCTCTGCGGAGTCCCTCCTTGGCACTGTCCTATTTCCCAGTGCTTCGCCTCTTCCCTGGGCTTGGGCTTCGCTGTTTGTCAGCTACGTCCCACTTGCGGTGTCGCTGGGCCCCACAGAGCTCCAGTCTTCGTCAGCACCAGGTGCTGTCCATGCTGACTCCATGGGTGGCTCTTCAAGCTCTCACTGGCCATGGATTCTTAGGGCAACCCTCTCCTGGGGTACCCACCAGGTCCCCTCCCTGGAACTGCATGTGTGCTCTAGTCCCTCTGGACCAGCTCAGGGCTCCACTTCCGGTCCCCCATGCTGGTCTTCTGCCAGGCCTTTTATCCCAGCCCCGGATGTCCCCAGCCAATTAGCCCCAGCATACATGCATAAAACGTGCCCAAGCTGATGCAGGAGCTGTTCCCGGCTCCTTCCAGCTCGTCCACTTTTTTTCTCTTTGATCTTCGTCCGCAGCAGCTCTGCCCGCCAGGGTTTCACTTACACTGTGCTCGTCTCCCGGTGCAGCGTCCCACTGCCTCCCTGCTCCATTAAGTAAGTCTTTTTCACAGAGGAGCATCAGGAACTAGAGATCAGAGTATATTAGTCTGGGACATTCAAGAGGTAAACAGTGCTTGCTATTGGATTATACAATGACAGAATATAAAACACGGTAAAGGATTGCACAGATTAGAACTCTGTTATACATGAAAGTTTCACTGCAGAACACAGGAGACTATGCTTAAGAAGCAGTAAGTAGAAAATAATGAAATGAAATTCTTTTTAATATAGCTTGAGAAGTTTCAAGGCACCAAAGGCAAGAATGACAGATCCAGGATTCAAAGGAAGCAGGCAGCTGTCAAAAACAGTAAAGGTTTTTATTTTGCTTTTGTTGTCCATCCTTGTTCACTTCCTAAGAACATATTCAAAATACAACTGGAAATTAAAAGTGCACAGAAGAAAACAGAAAGTAAGAAATAGTTTTGAAATGAAAAATATAGAAATTAGGAAATAGAAAGTAGAAAAATAACATGATCCAGTAAAGCAGTAGCATGACACTGTAATTACTACATTAAAATTGAAGAATAATCAGTTGCTTTATAACTCTATTCAGCATAAGCAAACTTCTTTTGCCTAAAAATTAGAACGCACAAATTTCTTGGGTTTGTGAGCTCCTTTTAATATTATTGGCTTCCAACTTAATTTAGAAGAGATACTTATGGAAACATAACACTGAGTTGCCAGAAGTGGAGAGAAAAATGACATATGGGACAGGAGGGAGAGAGAAGGGAGGAAGAAAAAAAAAAGCAAATAGATCCTTGGAATAAAAAAAGCCACAGGTGAAACAGAAATGATGTCAACTGGAAAATTAAATGCACCCTGTTGGAAATGCAGCTAGTGCCTTCATGGTTAAGGATACACCAGGATTTTCCTTTCAATGGGATTGCTGTTGTTGTATTTAACACTTGCAACCAAAATTATGGAGACTTTCATCGAAGGTAAGTGTGAAAGCTTCAAAAGAGCTATTATGACTGGCCTAGCTCCACAAACCTACTACACTCTTAAAATACAGGCAGTGTTTCTTATTTGGACTTTGACATTCCCTGGGTGCTCGCACAGCATTGGATTTCTGGGAATGCTTGTAAGCAATTTTGTTTGACTGCGTAAGTGCCTAAGTTGCGAGAGGGACCCAATTCATGTAACATACCCTGAGTATGTCTAACTCACACTGACATTGAGTTCAACTCAAAAACAGCAATAGTGCTGCCCATCTTTTCCATAAGTCCATTGGTTAAAATTGCCTAGCCACCAGGCTCTAATTGAAGGTGGGCCATTGTGAAGCCAGAAGTGCAGGAGTCATGGGACCAGAAAGAGGAAGCCTGACTCGGTAGCCCAGTGGTTTGGGGGGTTTCCTATGAGGAGTGGGTTCATGTTCCTAGTGGATTTAACTTGAAATTCCATTAAGGAAAAGCCCCCAGAATTAAATCATCTGGAAGAACAACCATCAAGTCAAACTAGCACCATGGACAGGTGTTAAAACTAAATCCTCAGTGTTCCAGCTGTTCGTGGCACCAGAAAGTTGGTGAAAGTGGACAAAGTCCAACTCCTCAAAGAGGAACTGCTTGGCTTTGTAGTGCTACATTTGACACCCGTATAGTTACTCTTAGTGCTACACGGATATCTCGGACCCCAGCAACCCACAGTGTCCTGTTCTCTCTCTACCTCTCTCTCCAAGGAGGAGGGAGGCAGAGTAGCTGACTCCCTGGCAGCCCACCCAAGGACAAGCTGTTAGGGAGCCCTGCTGAGACTCTGCTATGACCAAGAGTGCTGGTTCAAGAGGTGTTGGGGCTCTGGCAATGGCAGAAGCACTATCAGGTGTGTGTGTAGGGGTGGGGGGAAGGGAAACAGTCCTCCTCACCCTGCCACCCCTGGAGGCTGTGGGGGTCAGTCTTTGGCAGCAGCTGCCAAGTGATCATACATAGCCTGCCCTCATCCCAGCAGGTCAGAGACTGAACTCCCCTGAAGGCCAAAGGGACCCAAGGAGTAGCCCCCTTTCACTCTCTGGCTGGACAGCTTGACTTGGAGATCACTGTAGCTCTCCAGCCAGGGCGCTGGAATGCCTATATGCTCCCAGAGCACTATATTTTTGTAGTGCTACAAAGTGCTGAGTGACTTTATAGCACTACATGTGACTACCTGTCAACATCCTAGTTCTGCAAACACTATAAACCTCGGGAAAAAAATAAGGTATCAATATGATAGGTATCTCAGAAATATTTAAGTCAAACACAGGAAAAGCATTTATGAGCACATGCGGCATCCACATCATCAAAATGATCATGCCAGTGGGTAGTGCAGTGATGAACTGTGCACTCTACACCCCAAAAGGGATGTCATCCAGTCACTTTAGTATAGTATCAGGTATGCTGATAAGGCAGCTAGATTGCATCCAAGTTAAGGTACCATGTATGCAAAAATGTCATGCTACACTTAACGATAGACACCTTAGCACAATGCTTTCATGGCATAGCCCAGAGGTTCCCGATACCGGGCCAGGAAGGCTTGGCTGGCAGTTCACAGGAGGGTTGGCTGCTGGACCAGAAGTCCAGAAGTGATCGGCATACTGTGGACTGGCAGCCAACCCTTTCTTATACGCAGTAGGCTGGTCCACCTGTCCATGGTCTAAAAAGGTTGGGAAGCACTGGTATAGGTTTTGAGCTGCAAGAGATATTCCCATCCTTTTTATTTACAGAGAATAAGGAATCAGAATCCCTGAACCAGTAACATGTAGTCATTATTTCACGTTTTAAAGCCCCAACATCTAAATTCCTCATAGCAAAGATAAGACCTGGTCCCTCTTCTGAAGTTTATCATCACTTTTCACCCAATTGTTGATTGGAAAGATAGCATAATAAAACAACAGGGTAGAAGGAGGATGGACATCAAGTCTACACAGTTACTCAAAAAAATGTGACTGCACAGTCTAGTATTAGGTATAAAAAGTCTTACTCAGAAAAGAAGCACGTTTAAATGTTAACATAAAAGAAAATGTCAAAATACATGTTTTATGTCTGATAACATAAGAAGTTAAGAAAGCTGTCATAATTATAAAGGAAGGAATAGTTAATGCTCCAGGAAATGTTAAATAAGATCTTTTTGGAAGCCAGCTGAAGAGAACGGGGGGATACAAACAAGATTATGAAAGAGAAATGCTGAAGAACAGAGTGTGCTTACTAAGCAACTTTTGGGAAGATGTATTTCATATTCCTATAGCAATTCTGAGTTAATTGCCTTCATGAAAGTTTCTCTCTCTTTTTTCTTTTTTGGCTCTGGACTCTAAATAGTCAATGCACAACCCCTGGGGAATTGAGGTACTCAACTAGATGGAAGAAACAAAGAGATACATATATATGGGACCTTGCAGCGAGCTGACTGTAGCCTGGATTCTAAGGCAGGTTCCATTTGGCTGCTTTCTTTTTTCTGTTACTGTGCTTCTTTTATTATATTTCCAAGATTTTCTTCCTTGTGTTATTGCTTTCTAACTGTATGCATGAAAATGCATTTATTCCAGGAAATGTTTTGTTGAAACTAAAACAAACAAGCCCACAACATCTTCTAGGAATAAATGTAATGACATTTCATTAATACACGGCGTAGTAGACAAAGAAAATGCGCCTGCACATAATCATCGAGCCTTTGGTTTCTTGTAAAACTGAGAGTCAAATTCATCCCTTAGGTAACACCTCTGAACGTGCAGTTTTTTCTCTTCTAAATTATAAGGATAACATTTTTCTTATTTATAGCTATGCTGTTTATGTCCTGTAGATACTTAAAAGAACAAAAATCAAGGTTTATCTTTTCTTTTTTGGAGGGGGATGGTGGGAACAGCCTAGTAAGATCTTCACCTGATGCTGTTAACTGTAATTTAAACACAAAAATGTGAAGGAGGAAGGAAACAAAGGAATTTTCTGTTCAGATATTTACTTGTGGCAGCCACTTTCTGTAGCTACGCTTCATAGAGCACTTATCTTTCTGGTATCTGATCCTTTCAAATATAGGAGGATATTTGTTCAACCCTTGTCAAGTTCAAACTGCTGCCTTAAGGGAGGCCTGTGATAAAGTCTGGCATTGACTTTTTCACTTAAACGGACAATTTAAACCAACTGATCCCATGAAATTTAATATATCTTATCACCTATCCTGCAATACTTACTCAGCAAGTCCAAACTGAATTTTCTATGTAATTATATCATCAATATGTTTCCATGTAAACAATTACAAATTACTCTACTTCAAGCTTCACATATTCACTGATGTTCAGTTGGTATCCTGCAGTCTAAGAAATGCAAGAAAAAAAAAATCAGTGATCAAGTAGAGAAGTTATTTCCCTTTTCCATAATATCTTTTTGTATACTTTACAGCAAGTATTCTTCAAATGAAGGGTTGCCTTCTGGCTCAGCCAGAGAGGCTGTCAGTCTTTTCACTCACGGAGATAAAAAGGAATCACAGTTGGTACCCTGCAGTCTAAGAAATGCAAGAAAAAAAAATCAGTGATCAAGTAGAGAAGTTATTTCCCTTTTCCATAATATCTTTTTGTATACTTTACAGCAAGTATTCTTCAAATGAAGGGTTGCCTTCTGGCTCAGCCAGAGAGGCTGTCAGTCTTTTCACTCACGGAGATAAAAAGGAATCACCCACAGAGCTGAGTCCTGTACATGCCACATGGAGCAGGATGCATTCATACCTGGTATACTGCCAGAGCAATGCCCCCGCTGCCTGCCCCTCCCAGCTCCATCACCACCACTCGGCCTCCTTCCCAATGCTGGATCAAAGAACTTGGGAAAATGGTACTTGTTTAGTTTAAAAACTTTACATGGCACCTAGATGTTCTTGTTAAGGGCTCCGTGTTTTTTCATACCACAGGGATCCTATCGTTTCAGGTAAAAACAAGGAAAAAGAAAAGAAAAAACCTGCATGAGCATGAGACAGGAAATTGGAGTCTCTTCCCCCTACCTAGCATTCAAAGCTGAAATAGAGAGGATCTGATTAATTAGCTCTTGACCTAGCTAACCCATCTTTGTAGCTTCACAGCCAGTCTCTAGACTCAAGTCCCTGATCATGGAATCCCTTTGCTCTGGTTTAAGAGAAATCATGCAAAAGGAGTAGAGCTGCTTCTATGTAATACTGGTGCACTAGGCCTGGCATCCCTGCAAAACAGTAAGATACTACATCAGACAAGCAGGAAAAGCTGAAGTTATATAGAGCGTTAAAGTGAGGCTATAAGTCAAGATACACATAAATGGATTATCAATACATTTTTAAACATATAATTTGCTACCAGGCTGTGCCAAAAATAGATTTTTTTTCGGATCGATACACACACACACATATATATATAAATCACTGATCTAACCACTGACCTCTAGAATATATATATTATATATTCTGGGGTTGGGGATTTTAGTTCAAATTGCTACTCTGAATCAGGCTAACAGACTACTTGCATCCAGACCGCCCAAATGCCACAAGAGTGTCCCAGCCACTGGGATACCTGACATAAAGGAGAGCAACTTCCCTAGCAGCTCTTTATCCATTTTGTATGCCTAAATTCCTGCCAGAATTTGGTTTTTCTTCAGCTGAAGTCATTCCCCATGTTCTACTTAAATTCATAAGCGGTTTCAAGTCTATTAAAACTAAAGATTTTTTTTTTCCTACTCATTGATATTTTTGCCCAGCCCTAGTTAGGATCCTTTTTAAGGCTTAAAACTCTGGTCCAAATTCAGTATTCCTTCATTGGGAAAAACTAGACTTTTAAAGAATTTTGCTTCCAAGGCTAAAGATTACCGAATTGGATCCAGCAATCATAGATGCATTGTAACTGGAGAACACTGCATGTTTGCTAGCATTGTGGTTCAGAGGTTCAGTGGAGACCTATCTTGTGAAGACAATTGAAAGCAATCTCATATCCCTTAAAATTCAGTCATCGTTGGATCGGGACCTGCCATGTCACACATGCAAAGCAGGAGGTGTGATTGTGGGATCATGCATTAGATCCATTGTGCCTCATTGCCAGTGCAGGGGGAGCCCGATCCCAGGCTTCCTCTGCACTAGCAAGAAGTGAGCTCCTAGGAGCCCCCTCAGTTAAGGGGCTCATGGCCACAGGATGCCTTATGTACCCCTTGGGCTGGGGAATCACGGCTGCCATGATCCTTCAGCCCTGCAGGGAACATGTTTCATGTACCCCTGGGACAGCCACACTCCCTGGCTGCCCAGACTCATGCCCGAGCTGCAGGATGCCACGTCCCCACATTACCGGGACCCAGAGTGGCAGCTGCTGGAGCTAAGAGTCCTCTCAGCTGACAGGGCTTCCAGCCACAGAGGAGACCCTGCTACACGTGCAAATTAAAGCTTGATAGCAACCAGCTATAAAATTAGTCCACATTTTCAAGGTCTAACTGTATAGCTGGTTGGTGCTTTTATGGTGTGATAGGTACTTTGCACGTGTAGCTGGTCTCCAGGTAATTAGACAATTAACCAACCAGTTGTGAGACACCGTAACATGTATCCCATTTTAAGTGGGTTTTTTGGCTGTCAGAGTCTGCCAGTGTTATCAAAGACCTTTCTTTCAAATAGCATTCAGCAAGACCTTTCTTACCACCCACTGTCATGGCTCCACAAATGTAACAGGTTTAAACAAAAACCAACCCAGAACAATATGAAAAAAAAAAAAATCTCAAATATAAATAGTCGCATGCCTGGCTGCAATTCAGACCAAATCCTTTACAACCAGGTATAGTGGCTGTATCTTTTTAGGTCATGACTAACTTTGGTCTGGAGCCTTATCTCATTATTCCATATCATATCTGTCTGGCAAGTTGAATCAAGTTTCCTGTTCCATTTTGGTCCGTTTCTTCAGTTATATACTTTAAAGTTAGGACCATAATCCTCTAGCAGTGAGTGATTTCTGTGATACGACAAAGGACTTATGAGATAATAGGTCTGTGGATTTAATTATAAATAGCTGAAAGCTTGCATGAGAATGAAGCAGTGCTTTCCTTGGGTGCTGAAGGTCCTTGGTTCTTCATTTCCCCTCATCTCGGAGCAATCTCTTCTCATATTTGTTTAAGCAGTGCTATTTTGTTCTTATAACTAAAAGGGAAATCTATTATCTGCACAACAACTCCTTGAGATTCTGTGCAATGCCTATTCATTCAAAACAAGTACTTTATATCATCTTGGAATCCGAACTTGAATGCATTTCAGAAGCTATAGTCTCTACGAGCTAAAAAGATAATTAATGAATTTGAAAAGTCTCTGAAAGACCTAACAATAGAACATTTGCATAGAGTGACATCCATTGTACAATATTTCTGAGAATGAGTAGAGCAAACACGAACAACAATTGAAGTCGTATCCAAATTTATTTTTTATCATAACCATAAAAAATAGGTTATGAATATATTTTAATGAAAAGAGATGGCCGGTGTTCATACCAAAGCAGCACTGACTCCCCAGTGAATACAACTGAATTGGAGGCCTTTGCCTCGATAGTCAAAGCACTCCATTGGATTGGACATAGCCAAAAGAGAAACAATCAAAGAGAAATAGCTATTTTTAACCCTGGCTAGGGAAAAATGGAAAACATCAGCAAATGGAAGAGATTCAAGTACAGTGAAAGGAATTTTCACAGGAGCAGGTCCACAAGTCACCCTAACTACAGTGAGAATGGCCACAGTGCTCAATATACTCAAAACTAGAAGTAAAAAAAAAAAACATTTTGACAATGATTCCCCGGAAAAATGGTTTTTCCAGACACAGACACTAGTAAGCAATTTGTTCCTAGTTCTAGGAGGAAGAGAGAGGTGTGATTATTTCTTTGTAAATACATGAAGGGATGCACAGTTACCATGGTTAAAGATCTTAGATACAAACTAGAAAGAACAACTTTGTCTAAGTAGAAAGATTAGGTAAATTTCCTAGGAAGGAATTTCTTTAGCCATTAACTCAAGATAAGCAGCAATGAGTTGATTTACTAAAAACAAATTTAAAAAGAAAACAAAACAAAAAAAGATTTAAAAGTAATAATATGTTTGTTGGGGTGGTTTGGGGGGGGGTTAATTTTTTTTTTTTTTTTTTTTGAGAACATCAACGGTTCTCCTTTAAATACTTACTAGACTCATTCCTTCTGATATAATTCAATTCCTGACTCTACTCCCAAGGTCTTTAGGCATAAGAAGCATGCTTCAGGCTAAGACAAATAACGAGCTTTTGGTCCAATACCCAGTGCTTAGGCATCACAGTGAGTAGCACCTTAGAATACTCCATTATAAATGAGCAGCTTCTCATTTCGAGTCCCATAGCTGGATGATATGTGAGCTGGATTACATAATACCACATCGCTGCCACCTCACTAAAAAGATTCCTCTTCTCTGTTTTTTTTCCCCACCTTCACAAGTAGTAGCTATAATGTGACAAGACTTTGTGTAGCTTCCACTGAACTACTCCGATGAAGCAATTCACCTGCCACAAATGATAAGTTAGGAAAAATGTTGAAGAGCCAATGCAGAAAATGAGTGTGCAGATACACTGGCTGTATTCTTATTGGCCAAGCCAAGTTAGAGATAATGCACTCAACTCAATGCTGTTTAATGCTTTCAGCATGATAACCCTGAAATGCTCTAACGTAATCAATTCCAAAATTCCCGGGGATGCTCTACTTATATATGGGTACAAGCTTCTTGGTTTTGAGGCAAATCAGAACACCAGAAAAGATTGATTCTTGGGAAAATCAGGGTCCCCAGAAACTGCCTGGTGCTGCCGACAGTGGCATCTCTTTACTAACCAAGCGTATCAGAGGCACCGACTCAATTCAGCGTGTGCACGTGGTTTATATTGAAGGGGAGGGGAGCAGGAGCCTAAGGAGAGAAAGGACAAGAGAGCATGGACCAGAGAAATGGCAGAGATGATGACAGAAGCAAGGGCACAAACATGAGGGAGGAAGCAAAAAGGAAAGGGAAAGGAATGGTTCTTTCCAAGGGGATCTGAGCAGGGACCTTCTAAAGGAGCACAGAGATAGTGAGTGGTGATCACAGAAGCACGGACCCAGAATAGAAATGGTGAGAGGGAAACCAGGGGGCTCAGCAGAGGACAGAGAGGGAATAATCAGGGACCTCAAACAGAAAGATAGAAGCACAAATAAAATCTGAGAGGAGGTGAATGGAACAAACCCCAAATGGGAGAGAAGAGAAAAAAGGAAAGATTCAAAGCATTGGTGGGCAATAGAAATGCAAAGGGGAAAACAAAGATGCAGGGGCTTGTCCAGTACCCAAAGGTACAGAGACCCGAGCCAGGGAAACACCACACAGAATCCCGGGCATCTTGAAGAAGGGCAGAATAAGCCATGAGGAGTCTCACTGGTGTTGGGGTGGAGGAGAATGTGGAGAATGGTACAAAGGGAGGGGGACACAAAGCCTTGGGCATGAGACAAAGGCAGGCATAAGTGATCTACAGAGCTCATAGCACAAGGAAGGGGGGCTTGAGTAGGTTTGCAGTTAATTCCCTGAAATAGATGGACAAAGGGTGGTGCACCGTTTGTTTTTTTTGGCGGGGGGAGGGTTTGTTTGGGGGTTGGGGGAAGCAAGAGGCGGGAAACAAAGAGTCACCTTGGACACAATGTGCTTGAAGGGCAGAATCTAGAAATTGTGAAATCCTCTAGCATGGTCACAGCATCAGTAAAAACATGGCTGTCCCACATTTGCATGCCCCTTTATAGATTTGTAGGTTCATACATTGCAAGGGGATGGAAGGGACCTCACAAGATCATCGGGTCCAGCACCCCTGCATTAGGCAGGAAAGACAACTGGGGTCAGGTGACCCCAGCAAGGTGACTGTCTAGTCTCCTCTTGAAGATTTCCAGAGTAGGTGATTGCACCACCTCTGCGGGGAGCTTATTTGACAATCTGGATACCCTAGTTAGAAGAAGTTTTTCCTAGTGTTAAGCCTAAAGCAGTCTTCCAGGAGTTTGTGGCCATTACTCCTGGTCTTCCCCAGGGGTGCCCTGGTGAACAGTTGTTCATGTACACCCCTGATGTAGTGGTAAGCTGCTACCAAGTCCCCTCTCAGCTTTCTCTTTTTTACACTGAAGAGTCCCAGGTCCCTCAGTCTTTCCCTGTATGGCTTGCCATGCAAGTCTCTGATCATACAGGTGGCCCTTCTCTGGACTCCCTCAATCTTTTCCACGTCCTTCTTGAAGTGTGGCACCCAGAACTGGATGCGGTACTCCAACTGCGGTCTCACCAATGCTGAGTAAAGCAGAAGACTCACCTCCTTGACTTTGCTGGAGATGCATCGGTTGATGCATGCTAGAGCACTGCCGGCTCATATTCATACTATGATCTATTATCAGTCCTAGGTCCCCTTCAGTCGTGGTGCTAGTCAGTTTGGTGCCACCAAGCCTGTAAGTATGTTGGGGATTGTTCGTTCCCAGATGGAGCCCTTTACACTTCTCAACGTTGAACTTCATCTGATTCTGATCTGCCCAGCTTGCCAGCTGACTAGGTCTGCCTGTATCTGTAGCCTATTTTCAAGCATGACCATGCTCCCCATAACTTGGTGTCGTCCAGGAACTTGACCAGTGAGCTCTTCACCCCCACATCCAAATCATTGATAAAGTTATTATAAAGTTATTGTAAAGTACTGGACCAGTCACGGACCCTTAAGGGGCACCACTGGCCATTTCTCACCAGGACGACACAAATCTGTTCATTAGAACTCTCTGGGTCCTACCCACCTAACTGTCAGGCAGTTAAGCCCGCAATCCTCCAATTTTCCTGTGAGATCATCTTGGAATACTTCTTCAAGTCTAGGCATACAATGTTGACCTCCTCTCCCTTGAACAGGTGGCAAGTTACCTGGTCGTAGAAGGAGATGAGATTGGCAAGACGAGACCTGCCCATGATGAAGGCATGCTGGCTGTCATTAAGAATCCAACCTTCTACAAGCCTATTGCACGTAGACTCCTTGATGATTTTTTCCAGGATTTTCCCTGGGATAGAAGTTAGGCTAATTGGCCTCTAGTTGCCTGGGCCCTCTCTCCTCCCCTTCTTGAAGACAGGCACACCAGTGGCCCTCTTCCAGTCCTCAAGGACCTCCCCAAAGCACCATGAGTTGTGGAAGAGTTTTGCCAGAGGTCCCACAATTACTTCAGCCAGTTCCTTCAGCACTCTCTGATGAAGTTCTTCAGGTCCTGCTCACTTATAAATGCCTAACTTTTCTAACTGATCATGCACCAGCTCAACATCAACAGTAGGAAGGCTGTCATTCCCACTATTCCCTTTCTGAACCTTATCTAGTACAATTTTCCTCTTAGTCCGGTGAAATACTGAAGCAAAGTAGTCATTCAGGAGTTCAGTTTCTTCCTGCATGTCAGGACCTGAACCTGTTCAGCCTTCACAAGAGAAGGCTGAGGGGGGACCTGGTGACCATCTATAAACTCACTAGGGGGAACCAGAAGGGTTTGGGGGAGACCTTGTTTCCCCTAGTGCCCCCCGGGATAACAAGGAATAACGGCCACAAGTTTTTGGAGAGTAGGTTTAGATTAGACCTCCCTAAGAACTATTTAACAGTTAGGGCGGCTAGGATCTGGCACCAGCTTCCAAGGGAAGTGGTGCTGGCTCCTACCCTGGGGGTCTTTAAGAAGCGGCTCGATGCCTACCTGACTGGGATCAATTGAGCCCAGTTTTCCTCCTGCCCAGGCAGGGGGTCAG
>NW_005841890.1:3440626-3441839 GCF_000455745.1 Alligator sinensis
CACGTGTGGGCTATTGTTGTATAGTCCTCCTTGGGGACTCTCCCAAGCTTCCATTGTTTGTACACATCCTTCTTGTTTTTCAAAAGGACCATGATATCCCTATTAAGCAAAGAGGGCTTACCAGCCCTTCTGCTACCTTTCTTCTGCATGGGAATGGACTTCTTTTGCACTTTCAGGATTGTATTCTTGAGGAACAACCACTCTTCATGCACCCTTTTCACCTTCAGTCCCTAGTCCAGCACCCTTCCCCTGCTTTTGCCCTGAGTCTGTTGAAATTCACATTTTTTGAAGTCCAAAACTTCAACCCTGGTAGCTGATTCACCTGCCTTGTGACAGACAGCGAACATGATGGTTTTGTGGTCGCTGTTGTCCAGGCTACCCTCTACATTCAAGTCACTCACCAGATCATCTCCTTTGCCCAAGACCAAGTCTAGGAGAACGTTACCTCTGGTTGGCCTGTGCACATCCTGACTCAGGTAGAGCTCTTCAATACAGGTCAGGAAGCAACACAACCGATCCGACTTAACCGAGTGGTCCTCCCAAGAGATGTCTGAATAATTTAAGTCACCCATGATGACTATGTCCCGTGCACACATGGCCTCTGCCAGTTCTTGAGGGAACTCTAGATCAAGTTACTCCCCCTGGTTTGGTGGTCTGTAGTATATACCTACAGTTAGGTCTCTCTCACCACCCCCATCTCCCATACTTTGACCCAGAGGGTTTTGAGCCACTCTTCTTTGGAGCCGATGTTGGCCTCCAAGAGGATATACTGCTTCCTCACATAGAGAGCTACACTTCCACCTTTCTTCCCTACTCAGTCTCTTCTGTGCAGGGTGTAGCTCTCTACGGTTACATTCCAATCATGTGAGGAGTCCCACCAGGTCTCAGTAATCCCTACTTGATTGTAATACCCATTGGAGAGTAGGAGGGTTAGCTCCTCCTGCTCCTGGCATTAGTGTGCAGGCACCTAAGCCCTCCAATTTAGACCCTCGATTTCCTGTCACACTGAGGGAAAACCATTCCCTCAGCTCTTGCAAGAGTACCTCTCCTAGTGTACCCAACTTTGGAGTTTTCTTCTGTGCCAGTCCCTGGGCACACTCCAGTCAGTGTTTCCCCACCACCCTAGTTTAAAGCCCTATCTAGAAGACCGGCCATCCTGGCTGAGAACAGGGGCTTACACCTCCGCATGAGGTGGATGCTGTTCCTTCCCAAG
>NW_005841890.1:3442410-3447031 GCF_000455745.1 Alligator sinensis
CTTTCCCTGAAGTGCACACAGTGGTCGAAGAAACCGAAGCCATCTCTATAGCACCACTGCCAGAGTTGTCGATTCACTTCTTCAATGCATCCTTCTCTCCTAGGTCTATGGCCCACAACTGGGAGCACAGAGAAAAAGACTATCTGGTCCCCCTACCCTTTGAGTCCAGCCCCAAGAGCCATGTAGTCACTCATGACCCGGCCTGGATTACTCTTGGCTGAATCATTCGTGCCCACATGGATGAGGAGCATGGGGTAGTGGTCGGCAGGCCAGACAAACTAAGAGATCCTCTCCACAACATTCCAGATGTGGGCCCCAGGGAGACAGTGGACCTCATGGGCTAGGATGTCTGAATGGCAGATGGGTCCCTCGGTGCCCTGCAGGATCACCTCATATTTCCTACAGACCTCTTAACTCAGAGGATAAATGGGCTGTCTCCAACAGTTCCAGAAATACACAAGAAATACACCAGTATACACCAGAGAAATACACAAGAAAGAATCAACCAACATACATCATCAGTTCTTTAGAAACATTTGTTTCTCAACCACAGCGAATAACACCTCTCACTTCAATGCATATATTACAAGCACAATCCTGAGACTGCATGGAAAATAAAATCACGCTCATAAGTTCCAAGCCCAATACAAAACAACCTTAAATATGATTGCTGTTTCAGAACTACACTCCATTATTTGTGTTGTTTACTCAATGCCTGTCTCCCTTTTCGTTCCATCTCCTTTCGTGTTGTATCCCTTTCCTCTCATTCTGTCATCTGAATTGCTACACCGCAATGTCAGTTTGCTTTATACCTTTCACTCAAGTGTATTCGACTGTGTTCTATACGCCACAGAAACACAACACGCACTGAATTCTAATCTTCTAAGTGAGGGGATGCAGCACTTCACAGTACCAGGATTGTATTCAGTGCACTGCTTTAAGCAGCTGGTAACAAGTCAATTGAACTACAGGGTTTGACTTCAAAATAATTATCTTAGAAACTCTGTTTATATTCTTGAAAACTAAGCATCAACACCAAGATGAACACATAGTGGTGATATTTCACCATTTAATAACTGTAAACAGAATAGCTTACATTCTGTTACTGTTTACTAAGAGGGAATAGTGCTTCCCTCTTTTCCTCTTGCGTCACTTCCCATATGTTTTGGACAAAGCCTAGTTATTGCATATAAGAATTTGTCCTGGGTCTGTCATCTGAGCCGATATGATAACATGTTTGGCACTTGTCAAGAGGTTATAAAGAAATTCAAGTCAATACGAAATAATGAAGGACTGGGGAAAAGGGAAAACATGCATCCAATGTCTCCTTATTAGAATGATCTGAAACTGTTTAGAAAATTGTGCAGTAAATATTGGAAAGAAAATTAAGAACATAAGTGTCCTAACATAAGATGGTAACATGAACTTGGTTTATACATCATTTATTTTTTTGTGAGACTCGGTGTTAAGCAAAACTATTGGCATATTGCATATTACAAGAGCTTGTCATTGCCCTGAGACAAGAAAATATTTTTCACCATCCTGACAGAACAGTGTTGGTTCCAGGACACAGCTGGACTTTGTACATTAGAAAGTGGGAACAGAAAATAAGAATATAAGAAGTGCCATACAGGGTCAGACCAATGGTCCATCTAGTCCAGTATCATAGATTCATAGATGTTAGGGTCAGAAGGGAACTCAATAGATCATCGAGTCCGACCCCCTGCATAGGCAGGAAAGAGGGCCGGGTCTAGATGACCCCAGCTAGATGCCTATCTAACCTCCTCTTGAAGACCCCCAGGTAGGGGAGAGCAGCACCTCCCTTGGGAGCCCGTTCCAGACCCTGGCCACTCGAACTGTGAAGAAGTTCTTCCTAATGTCCAATCTAAATCTGCTCTCTGCTAGCTTGTCGTCATTATTTCTTGTAACCCCCGGGGGTGCCTTGGTGAATAAAACATCACCAATTCCCTTCTGTGCCTCCGTGATGAACTTATAGGCAGCCACAAGGTCGCCTCTCAACCTTCTCTTGCGGAGGCTGAAAAGGTCCAGGTTCTCTAGTCTCTCCTCGTAGGGCTTGGTCTGCAATCCTACCCCCAGCAGTGGTATGGGTGGATGCTATAGAAGAGAGGGAGAGCATTGAACCAGATAGCTCTAGAGTGATCTAATTCAGTACCCTCCCTGGCATCCACTGGTATTGGTTTAGAGATGCCAGAGGAAACATCTGCAACTGTCCCAATCAACAGCCATTAATAAGTCTATCATCCACAAATTTGTCTATTCCCTTTTGAACCCGGTTAAGCTTTTTGCTTCTGCCACCTCCTGTGGCAATGAATTCCACACGTTAACTACGCAGTGCATAAAAAGTACTTTCTCTTATTTGATTTAAACCTGTCTCCTACTAATTTCAGTGGTTACCCCCTAGATCTAGTCCACACCCTTCATGATTTTATAGAGCTCTATCATATTTCCCCTCAAGTCTTTTCCTTTCCAAATTGAAGAGCCTAAGCCTTTTGGGTCTCTCCCTGTATGGCAACTGCTTCTGGCCCCTGATCATTTCAGTTTCCCATCTCTGTACCTTTTCTAAGTCTACTACATCCTTTTTGAGATGCAGAGACCATAACTTTATGCAGTATTCAAGGTGTGAGCACACCATGGATTTGGATAAGGACACAATAATGTTCTCCTTTTTGCTTCCAGTTCCCTTCTTAATAAAGCTCAATATTTTATCTGTTTTTGGTTGCTACTGCACACTGAGCTGATGATTTTAGAGAACTGTCTACAAGGCCTCTTTCCCGAGTCATAACATCTAGTTCAAAACCCAGCATAGTGTACATATACTTGTGGTTATTTTGCCCCAGGTGCATTCACTAACATCACAGAGACTTCTTGCAAGAGATGCAAACTATTTCAAGGTGTATGTGTACTTTCACTAAGTAACCGTGTGAAATAGAGAAGGTGTAAATGAAATTGCAATGTACTGGGTTTCCAATACGGGACCATCACAGAAAAGTACTTCTGGGAAAATATTCCTTGATGGAGACATAAGAATCAAGAGGAGAGTACACGAAAGAAGAAAACAGAACATCTAAGAGCATTTCGCTGCAAATGAGGGCATGTAAGGTAACAGGTTTTGTAAAGCCATGAAAAGGAACTGACAAGATACAACCAAGTAAGGTGAAGAGAGCAATAAAATCCTGCAGACAGAGGCCAGAGTTTGTTTCTGGGATACTGTCTGTAAAAAAAGTGACATACTGAGAGTCAAAAAGGGAGGGAAAAAAAAAAAGAGAGAAAACTTCTAAGAAAATAAATGCATGATGCACGTAGTGTGGGAACACATAAGCTAGCTCAGGTTCCAAAAGCAGCGAAAAAAGAGTTTCAAGAAATTTTGATTAGTTAATTTTCCCTGCTAAGAAGTATGGAAGATCTGTTCTACTGTGACTAGACTATTTTCAGTAGCTACAGTAGCACGGGTAACTCAACACTATATTCAGTGCACAGGGCAGGCACACATGAAATCTAGTATACCTAGACAGCTTCAGTTTTTAGTGTAGGAGACCAAGCATGTAATGCACAGTTTCTTTGGTTTGAAAATTCATTTTTCTCTCTCTGTTCTTAAAAGAGTATACTTATGTGTTAGAAGGCTGCTTGAAAAATTCTTATGTAGAGCCAAAGGAAGCGTGGCAAAGGAAAGAGCATCAAGAACTGCAGTACACAAGGAGTTTTCATTCAGAAGGGGATGGAAGTCCTGCATCCTATAGCCTGACCCACACAACGTGTAAAACATGCAGAGACAACAAATATGACAACTGGAGAGGATGCATATGACAGACACGGTCATCTGTATTTTGATCATCGTGCCTGACAAATCACCAGATCAGGCTATCAAATGATGCACTTTGAGGCAGCTCAAGGGGAGCCCACTTAAGTTAGAGGGGAAAAGGATTAGGAAGGAGACCTGAAGTAGGGAAAACCTCAGCAGGGGCTTTCCATACCAAACAAGTGGAAAGTCCTGGCTCGTGCTAACAACAGTTGGGGATGGGAGCAGAAGTCTAAGAAGAGATGCCTGAGGATGTGACACAAAGCAAGACCTGCATTTTGGAAAAGAACTGTAGAACCCATAACGTGGATTAAAACAATGGTAGAATTGGGGAAAGACTTGTTTTGGAAGTAAAATGACAATTGAGGTCTAGTATTGGTATTTTTTAAAAGCAGACTTCAAGAAGGGCATGGGTATCTCTGAAGCACGAGATCTAGCAGGAATTCTAATATTATAAAAGCCTTAGTCTGTCTGGCCATAACACTTTATTCGCACTCTGATTGGTTGTCTCGGCAGCCAATCACAATGCTTACTGAAACAACCAGAGTGCTCTGCACAGACAGAAGTGCTGCCATCGCCCAGCAGGGCCAGGGCAGGGGGGCAAGGGCAGCAGTGCTGGCCTCATCCCCCTCCCTGGCCCTGCTCCTTGGAGGCAGAGGGGGATCGGAACAGGGACAGGGACAGGAGGAAATGGGCCCGGACCTGACACAGTGGGGGGATGAGAAGATGGGATGGGGCCGGATGCAGGGCTCCATCCCCACCCCCTCCCTATTACAGTGGGGACTGAGGGGCCAGAGTGGGTGG
>NW_005841890.1:3447046-3447459 GCF_000455745.1 Alligator sinensis
GGAGCGCATGGAGCTGGACGGGGGGCGGGGGGAGCCCATGGGGCCAGAGGCAGAGCGGCAGCAGCGCAGGGTGTTGGTTGGCACTGCTCAGGCCCCACCCACCCCTCCCATCATTCTTGACAGGCAATTGGGTAGTTTCCAATATGAGGGAATGGCAGCTTGACCTCAGGAAAGACCCTGCTCTGCATGTACGCACATGCACACGCACATGCACACACTCAAACTGCATTACTCCTTTTGCTGTACTTTAACTAAAAGCTTATGCACTATTATCATAAATTGGAAAAGCAATTCATTTCCTATGAATGCTCCATGGCTTTGGAATATTTCTCTCCACCTTGGTTCAAAATAATATTGTACCAGTGGTGAACTATGAAATACAGCACAGCATTTGTTTCTATTTTTCCAAAACA
>NW_005841890.1:3450161-3469441 GCF_000455745.1 Alligator sinensis
GCCCCTGGGGGTTACAAGAAATAATGGCCACAAGCTAGCAGAGAGCAGATTTAGACTGGACATTAGGAAGAACTTCTTCACAGTTCGAGTGGCCAAGGTCTGGAACGGGCTCCCAAGGGAGGTGGTGCTCTCCCCTACCCTGGGGGTCTTCAAGAGGAGGTTGGATAAGCATCTAGCTGGGGTCATCTAGACCCAGCACTCTTTCTTGCCTATGCAGAGGGTCGGACTCAATGATCTATTGAGGTCCCTTCCGACCCTAACATCTATGAATCTATGAATCTATTACTTGATATGTCCATGGAGCATAGAGATGAGTTCACTTTTTTTTTTTTCCCTTTTTAGATGGCATAAGAACAATTCCAAATAAATAAACCAATAGTACCCCAAGAAGTAAGTGTTCTATCGAGATGTGGAAGACTCTTACCATGTTATTTAATAGCTCTTTTCAATCTCTAGGTTATAAGATATAAAGTTCAGACTCTTGCGAAAATGTGTCTAGCTACCCATCATAAACATTTTGCCTATACAATCTGGTCCTATTGAAATCTCTGTGGAAGTGGACCTGTGGAAGTTATGTTTTATCTTTTATCTGCGAAAGCTGCATCAGACATCCATCAGCAACTAATCTTAATGTCAAATTCCACACCTGGCAGAATTTTATTGCGGTCACTTTCCAATTTCTGACGTTTCTTAAAATTAGCAGTGACACTTCAACCATAGGGACATTTAAACAAAGTTAGTTCTTTCTTTACATGACAATACTAAATTAATTTATATATTTTAGCAATTAATCCTGATCAGCTGAAAGATACCATTCAACTTCATTTTTCCATAGAAAGTATAGTACATTTAAAAAGAACCGGGAAGTATCGAAGATCGATTTGTATATTTTTGAAATTTTTTGTGACATTTCAACACATATTTTAATGAAAATACTTCAGTTAAATAACAACAAGTTTTGGAATACATTGTTTAAGGTTTGACAAGTCTCTAGAGTGTTATTCAGTGTCTGGAAAAGAGAAAAAATGGCTCATTGATACTAACCGCATTATAAACAGTTTATTTAAAAATAAACTGATCTCATGTTTCACCTAGTTGCATACAAGTTTTTTTAAAAGGTTAAAATGATAATTAAGAAGGATCACATTGTTCTTTGTTTGCTATTTGATGCTTGATAGTAAAAGGTATGCAGAGCAATGAGAAGTAGTATTTTATATTATTCAGACTTAAGGGGAAGAGTTTAACGGGCTTAAAAAAAAAAAATCTGAATTTCAAAAAAACCTGACTGACAAAATGTCATATCCCGTGTCCAGGAGTAAGTCGGTGGAAATGATAATAGTTCATGACATATTCTAGACACCACATGAAGTCACATCTTGTAAGTGCTTAAGAAAAACTACGGGTGCACCAATAAAGATTTTCTTGGCCGATACCGATAGCCAATTATTCACCAGGCACATCAGCCGATACCAATCCAAAAACCATTTTATAGGGATGCAGCCAGGCAGCATGGACAGCAGCGCCCTGCTGGTAAGTCAGTGGAGGGGAAGCAGTGTGGGGGAGGGAAGGGCATGTGGGGTCTAAACTGAGGCACCCATGGTGATGGAGCGACTGAGGGAGGGGCTGGATGCGCTGCCCAGCCAGGGGGGTGAATGGGATCCCAGGGCCGGGGCACTGAGCGGGATGGAGCCACAGGTGGCTTATCCAGTGGACCAGTGTCCTGGAGCTTAAAAATGGTGGCAGGGGGGCTTGTACTAAAGCTCATGAGCTTTACTTCAAGCCCCCCTGCCATCGTTTTTAAGCATAGGAATGCTTTTAACCAGACTGGCGCAAGACTCGGAGAGATGTGGTCTGCTTGCTGAGGGCTCGGGGATCTCCGCCCTGCTGCCTGTGCTCTGGGAGCCGTGAGCTGGCCACGCGACACCTACCCACGCAGCAGCAGGAAGCAGAACACGCCACTGCCACCACTGCCAGGTGGGCAGGGGACACGTAGCCAGCATGAAGCTCTCAGGTCAAAGGCAGGAGGGCAAAGAGCCCCAAGCCTGCAGTGAGCAGCCCTCATCTGTCCGAGAACTGCACGCAAATTTGGAGGGCACAGGCCCAACTACCTCCCCTAGAGATGTGTGCAGTGGCAGGAAGGTACCCTCACTTCTCACCCGCCCACACCCCCTGGGTGAGCTGCCCATGGCTCCATCCCGCTCCCCACCCCAGCCCTGGGTCCCATTTGCCATCCTGACTGGGCAGGGCCCCCAGCCCCTACCCCTTTCCCTCCCTCACCATTAGGGCCCTTGATCTACACCCCCCCCCATGTCCCTTCCCTCCCCCATGCCCATTTCCTTCCACAGACTTACCTGCAGGGCTCTGCTCTCCCCACTGCCAACAGGGCAGCCAGTTGGCTGCAGGAGAGGGAACAAGAGCAATCAAACAAGAGAGGGAACATCGGCCCACATAGAGCAATTATTCAGTAGTGGGGGCTTAATTTTGCAAGACAGAAGAGGAAAATTGTCAGACGTAAATTTTGAAATGCAGCTTTTGCTGAAGTTCAATAAGCATGTTTAAACAATTTCTGCTATGCACCTGAACATCCTTTTCCTCATTTAAACTGATTTTCTCATTTCAGTCTAATTCTGATTTTCAGACACTTTCATTATTCCTAATTCAGATGTATTTCATACCCTTTTTTTACCTTTTGAGCAATGAAAATTATAAGAACAGAGGTTTTTTGTGGAAACAGCTTTCATCTGTCACCTGGCTATGAATATCTCCTTTCTGTTATTCTGGTGTACCTGTATGATGCATTGACTTTTACAAAGTACTTCACATGGAGAGGGTGAGAAGGATTTAACATTGCATAGATATTGATAAATTGTTATTCTGAAAACTGTATGACAAGTACAACATTGGTTTCAGGTAAAGCAGGGTGAGTGCTGAAAAAATGAGTCTGTTTCTGTGGGCTTATGGAAAAGAAACCCACTCATTGCACTTGAAAATGGAAAATGATGCTAAGAGACAATTCACTGTGTTTCATGCATTTCTCATGAATCAACTTAACTTTTAACTAGTTCCTCTTTTTAACTTACCTGTTAACTAGTTGAAAGTGGAAATACTTAACTTTTAACTTAACTCAAGTTAATTTTAAAGGCTGCTAACTCTTAACTTTAACTAGTTACATTTTTCATAAACTTTACCCATGACTGCCGGTGGGGGAAAACCTTAGATTGGGGTCTGCCATTTTTTAAATCAGTCTACATGTGCTAAACTTCTGTTCTGTTACAGGTCTAGACCAGTTTCCATTCATTTATACTGGTAGGAGCGTCATGCCTGTACCTGGCTCCTGTAACTTAAGTACACCCTTTCCTAAAAGTCTTACCTTGTCGGCACTCTGAGTTTGCAGTGCAACCCTTTAGAGACACATGACAACTGAAGCAGAGCTCACTTGCTTGCTCTTGCTCTCTCCCTCCCCCTCTGCCCCTTGCCCTCCGCTCCACGCTTCTCCCTTCTTCTGCAGAGTTTTTTATTTCCTGGGTAGCAGTTAAATCAGATACATCTATCTACTGCAAATGCACACTTGCCTGCCCCTTCCGCTGACCAAGCTTTCTACTACTTGGGAGTTCTTCTGAGTTTCTCCCTTATTTTCTGTGGATTTTAAGAACTAGCATTAACATTTAATTTCTTTGTTCTGCTTCTGGGAAAGCCCATGGCTCCAAGCCCATGCCCTGTACATGAAGATAGACTTGTTTCCTTCATCTTCAGTTATCCAAACATATTGTTGCTCCCTTTTGAATGGGAACTATCAAGATCATTCAGCCCTGTGTTCTGGTTCTCAGAGATTCCTTTCATAGCTCTGACAGCATGCGATTCATAGAGTACAGCGTGAAATTCAACAGTAATAATAGCTTCCACCACAGGTGTAGGCAACTGTCAATCCTCTGGATCATGGTATACATGTAGGATGTCTAGTCAGATGTCTGATGGATCCATTTGTGGCTGATAAGCCCAATTCAAAAGTGATGCAGCTTGTTTCAAGTTTCACAGATCCATATGTCGTCTGAGCTGGAGTCCAAATTTACAGCATACTGCTTTCTCGCTTTGCTTCCATCCTATGGATCAAAGCTGCTTCAAGCTGAGCTGCACCCAGTTCCAGATGTTCACTCTAGACCAGATGGGACTCCGTGCACTCCTACCAGCTTTCTATGCTGATGTTGAATGACTTCATATCGTTTTTGCACATATTGTGGTATCGCCATAGAAGTCAACCCTGATCTCCAACACAATGCACAAGATTATTATACAAGGGACCCAAATGTCTGCTGTGTCACCTCATTGTCAAAAAGTAAGGCTGGAAGGAACCTCAAGAGGTCATTCGGTCCAACGCCCTACCTGAGGTAGGAAAGGCTTGTATCCCATATGAAGAGTGACCCTGAGACCTTGGCACTATTAGCACCATGCTCTAACCAACTGAGGTCATCAGGCCAAGAGCAGCAGATTAAAAGGAGTACAACATTGAAGGTTCATTCACCCACAACTCTACCAACATCACATATGCCATCACCTGCTTATAATGGCCCTCTGCTGTCTACACTGGACAGACCGGGCAACCTCTACATGTAAGAACGAACGGATGAACACTCAATTTGACATCAGCTGCAGAAAGACACGAAACCCCGTGGCAAATGCTTCAACTTCTCTGGACACACCATCGCTGACCTCGGGAGTGCTGTTCGTGGGGGGTGGGAACTATCAAGAGGATTAAAAACCAGTTTGAATGGGCAACTGCAGAACAAGAAATCATCCACAAAGAGGAATGTGTTAAGTCCGGTTTAAACAGGGACAACAGATTTTTATTTCATTACCTGGATGAGCTTTTGTAATCCTCTTTGTTCCTATGGGTTTACTGATCATTTGCTAGTTTTTCTCCTAGAACGACCCTCCTCCCCACTCTCCCTCCTCCCTCCCTTGTCTTTTGTATTCTAATGTCTCTCTCTGTCTTATACTCTGGTTTTATGCAGTCCTTTCACAGTGTCTGATGAAGTAAACTTGAATTCAGAAAAGCTTGTGCTAGATTTATATATATATTATTTAGTCTATAAAGGTACGCATCGACCCTGCCCTCCAAGGCTATACAGGCAGACTCCTCAAATACATCTGTATAGTAACTACAAGTTAGTTTACTTTCTGGCCTATTAAACCTGTTGGTAAATCAATGGGTAAATCAAAAACCGGCTGACTGTTAGGTTTATAAACAAGTAGAGTTTGTCGTGGGGGTTTGGGGAGTAATTCTGTGAGTATAATGTTTCCCAAACGAAGTCCCCGCTCCGTGTTTCTAGGCGAGCTGTTCTCAAAGACCCTTGACTTCTTAAACTGGAAGTGTTGATCATCAGGGTATTTTTCCTTTTCATTGCAGTAGGAAAAAAAAATCTTATTACTGTTTCCATTCTGTTACAGTAGTAATGACCTTACATTTGTATAGTCTTTTTCATCCAGATGGGACTCTCAGTATTTTTCAAACTACATACTACAATTACTTCATCCAGCAGTGAAGAGCAGCCCTCATTCAGATGAAGTGCAACAGCTGTTTATAACAACGTTCGACAGCATACAGCAATTTAGGACAGGAAACAAAGAATACCCTGCTCAATTGAAACTGCAGGGGAAGCTTTTAGGTTGACAGTGTAATTACCCAAGCTGGAATTTAGCCAGGAAATCCACTTGCAGTATTCTTGCAAAACACACCCCGAGATCGTTATTCCATCCATTTATGTCATCTAGCTAAACATATCGGTTCACACTTCACCAGAGTTAGATTGGCTCATGTGCCAGCGTGCTAATAACTGCACATGGATGTCTCCTGCTCACATATTGACAAGCACATCCTGTGCAGATCCATAACCCATTCCATTCCTATGGGAGGAAATCCCCTTGTATCTTAACTAAATATAGATGCCTAAATAATCACATGTTGTACTGTTTAAAATTTCTGCTCATATTCATTCTCCTTATCTTTTATGAAAGCATTTATGCCTTTCCAGAGAGTTGTGTCCCATGACCAATTTAAACGCACGCACCAGCCAGAAAACTAATCATCAAGGAAAAGGCATTCCTCTCAGGTGCCTTTAACTTTACAAAGCATGGATTTACAAATTAATTAGCACTGACTAACATAAGATGCTAATGAAAAAGCAAGCTGAATAAGGAGCTCAGATATTGAAATAGACCATGTGGATTGTTCTAACCAGGATCAAGGAGTCTACGAAAAAGCAAGAAAAAATGAATGATAAAACACCAAAGGGATATACCCACATGAAGATACTCAGAGGCAGCAAGGGCACAGAAGGCAGTACTGAAATACTGGATGAGATGCCAATATACAAAGAATAAGTGCAGTATCTAATATCTAAGGACTGGAGTAGCTGACAAATTATACTGTTGAATACCAGAGCATCAAGCAACAATACCAAGGTCATCAAAATGCCGTGCAAGAGAAAAGTCTAAAATATATGTTACTATTATCACATTCATATTAAGGCATGACAGTTGCACATAAGGAATACAATCTGTCCAAGTAGGTAGAATGGAGATCCACCAGAGAAACAGTGTTCAGATAGTTGTAGGGGCAGGAGGTCTCAAGAAGGAACCAGGTAAACCATGCAGAGGACAGCACTTGTAAGTCATCTGTAGCAGTGGAAGGCACAAGGCGAAAAGGGGGATATCCTAATGCCACTGCCCTCTGGGAACAATTTCTTACCAACTGAAGATGAGAGTGCTAACACCTAACACACATTGCAATGAACTAAGAATTGCTCACCCAACTCTTTCAGGCTCCTTTGAAAATCCCAGCTGGAGTTCAGCCAGTTTTGTACTAAGTCCCAGGACTGAGCATCCTGGCAGATGGTATCTTTAGATTATAGGATTTACAATGGAGCAAACTGACAGGCCCTTAATTATGCTGCCAGTAAAGGGGATAACTATAATCAAAGTCAATAAATGTGAAACATCAGGACGGATATTTACTACAAACCCATTCCCGTAAATCCCCCACCCGGTCATCCTGCCAATAAAATATCAGAAATGGAAAGAACTGCCATGCACATTACGTTCTCCAAGCGAATTCTTAGACCAGGTCCAAGATTATTTCTGAAATTCAAATTGCTATTGTTGTTGTTTATTTGAAAGCAGGCTTCCTACAATACTAACTGTATATGCTAAACTTTGCAAAACCATTATTACTGTCATGAAAAGAAATTTCATTTTCACATGCCATTGTGAAAGATGCTTGCTAGATAAGTAGTTTGCATATTGTATTGAAGTTACCACTTTCACCTACACAACGTGCAAGCCAACCTTAACATGAATTAAATCACCAGCTTATAGCGAAGCCCTTTGGTTTAATATTGTTAACAGTATTGTACCTTAAGGCTGTGTACTTTGTAAATTAGATACTTAAAATGCAAAGATTTCTATAAACACTGAAACACTGGATCAATAATTAACTGTTCATTTTTCCCCGCGCAAAACACTGATTATAAATACATTATGCATTTTTTTCCTGAAGCTGTTCTTCACAGGCTAGCTGCAAACTTTTTCCTGCCTAATTTTCATTACAAAGGCAGTCCACTGCACCACAAAATAAAGAAGCAGCTGAAGCACAAATGAGCCTTGTGATTTTGCATCAGCACCAGGAATTCAAGACAGCAGAGCCAGAGCTTCCCATTTCCTGAGTCAATGGAGCTGGTGAAACAGTCATCACTTCCATGGCTAGTGCTACATAAACAACAGGGTTAACACTGAAAATACAATGCAATATACAGTTTATACGTAGTTTTCATCACATTATTATTCAGGGAGCAGCTGGCACATTACTTCTGGAGGAGATCCAATAATGTATCAAATGTAATAATCGGGACAGCTTCATTGAACATACCTTGTTTGCGTACATCCTCTACAGCAGCGACCAATTCCTCCTTGAGATCCTGGCTCTCCTTAGCAATTTGATCTCCTTTCTCCAAGAAGTTTTGAGTGGCTTGCTCTACTGAAGCAGCCAACACATGAGCCTTTTTTGATCGACCTTTCTTTTTACCAGATGGCCCTTTATTGCTTGTATTAACAAGGGTTGTCACCTTTGGAAAAGAGAGGAAAGAAATGGTTTTCAAATTAACACAATATTATCATAGCTTCTTGAAACAAAGCTGAAGAGACCCTCAAGAAGAAACCTAGCCCATGTCCCTTGTCCCAAGACAGGATCAACTACTTCAGAACCACTAATGATAGGTGTTGGTTCATGAGAATGGACAAATATACATTTAACTTCTATGAAAAGGGGGGATCTACTACTTGGGAGCATTCATCAACTGCTATGCTCTGTTATGTCTGCATGACCCCGTAGTGATGCAAGTTAGCTAAATTGTCCAGCTTTGTGAATGAACCAGGGCTAAAAGTGCAGTGTTTGCTGCACTTGTATCACTACAGAATCATGCAGCTATAAACAGTTGTATCATAACGGCTTCTATCAGAAACCTTTCATATTAACACAGGTGTTAATATACCTAGGGTGACCATGCGTCACCTTGTCTATACCTAAGGTGACCATACATCCCGGTTTGGCCGGGACACTCCAGATTTCTGTAGGCTGGTCCCGGCCACTTGGTCAAAAGTCCCAGGCTGGAGTGGGAGGTGAAGCGGCATGCTGAGCCAGGCAGGCAGCCAGGCAGGCACCACTACTGTTGTGTGGGAGCAAGATGGGTGAAATGGAGCAGGTGCCACTCTGCCCACATGTGGCATGTCCTTGATCCTGCACAGGAGTAGCAGTGCCTGCCCAAAGGCCGGCCTGGCACACCATGCCACTCCACTTCCCCACCTGAATGCAGCCCAGGATTGTTGACCAACCGGCCGGGAAATGGCTACAGAATCCTGAAGCATCTCAGCCAAACTGGGATGTATGGTAACCCTAGCTATACCTTGTTCCAGTGGGATACGATATATCTTAATCTGGCAGGTGTACCACAAATTAGTCCTGCACCATCTCCAAGTGCCATTCCAATCTCCTTACCCTGCCCAGTCTGCTACTCTACTTGCTTCCTTGCCCTGAGTTCCCTTGCCTGGTCTGTTGTGCTACTTTTGCTTCCTGCCCTATATGTTGCTGTGCCACTTGTCCCCTCCCTGGTCTGCTATGTGCCATTCACGAGGCTGCCCGTGTCACTTGTGCCACGCAGGCTGCAGGTTAACTACCCCTGCCTACCCCGTACTTATAAACAGAGATGGAGGATTATTAATCTCCCTGTTTTAGTGCCTAACTATCCTTCCAGATAGATTCCCTTTCCCACTCCGCAGCGTCAAACCTAAATCCCTCATGTTGTGATTTAAGCCTATTATTTCTCATTCAGTCCCCAGGGAATATCGAGAACAATTTATAAACTTTCTTTTTACATATTTGGAGAGCAGCTACCTTTTATGTATCTGATGGCTATTATCATGTCCTTCCTCACCCTTCTCCTCGCTAAAATAACTCATTCCAGTTCTTCCGTTCTTTCAAATGCTTTCTCCAGTTTTAATTTTTGTTACTCTCTAGACTCTCTCCCACTGATCCACATCTTTCATGAAGTGCAGTGCTGAAAAGTAGAAACAGTTCTCTAGCTGAGTTAGACTAGTTAATGGATACTGCATGTGTCATATATAAGACTCCTGTTTATTCATGTTACTGGGACTGCTTTATTCACACCATGTGACATTGTTAAATCACGTTCAGTCTGCGATCCACTAGAACTCCCTGCAGAACTGCTGATTCTTTCCTGCAGAACTGCTGCCAACCCTGTCATACCCCATTTTGTGCAGATGGTTATTTACATTGATAATTAGACATTAATCACTTGCTCCAAATGGATGGTCACATCATCTGTAAGTGCCAATATTTTTTCTACTGTAAACACTGCCTGATCTACAGATGTGCTGTGCATATGGATTCGCATTTGCAAGCATGTCCCAGACACCTAGAATGTACAAGTAATTAATATGAAGCAGAGGCTCTCCCTTTTCTGACCCTGATCCATATCTAGTCAGGTTGGCCAGTATTAACAAGCAAAGAGATCATGAGATAGAGATAAATTTAAAAAGGCAGTATAATTAAAATAGCGCAACAGACAAAATTCAATGATACAAGACCAAGAAAGGCAGTAAATAAAACTGTGCATAACAGAGGTTAGTAGCAGTCAAAAAAGTAACAAGAGTGCTCTGGGAGGCGTGTTTTAATTAGCACAGCTCTGAGAGCCGCACTAATTAAAAGCAACCAGAGTGTCACGTGTATCAGCGTCCCCGCACTGAAAAATGGTGGCAGGGCAGGTTGAACTAGGGGGAACCAGAAGGGTTTGGGGGAGACGCTGTTTCCCCTAGCCCCCGCTGGCATAACAAGGAGTAATGGGCACAAGTTGATGGAGAGGAGGTACAGATTGGAAATCCGAAAAAACTACTTCACAGTTAGGGCGGCTAGGAGCTGGAACCAACTTCCAAGGGAGGTGGTGCTGGCCCCTACCCTGGGGATCTTTAAGAAGAGGCTGGATACCTACCTGGCTGGACTCATTTGAATCCCGTTTTTTTGTTTTTAGGGTTCTTTTGTTGTTCTCCCGCCCTGGCGGGGGGTCGGGCTAGAAGATCTATTAGGTCCCTTCCGACCCTAAAACTATGAAACTATGAAACTAAAGCCTCTCGAACGAGCTTTAGTTTAAAGCACTCCATATTTAAACTAAATTACCACACTCCAGCAGCTCAACTGATCAGCACGTTGGAGCAGCCTTTCTGCATGTGTATAGGAGCCCCAAGTTTCTGAGTTGATAAATGTAATTACTTATACTGCAATTGTCCAAAAGTGTTAGCTATACAAAGGAAGATGCAGGTTGTACCACAAAAAATATGCAAAGTAAAAAGTACATGAATATTTTTGTTTCAATTAATACTGCTTTGCATGCCTTTCCTTAGTTCTGCAAACCCACACAGTCCTGACTATGAGATGTGTGTATTCGCATGTGAATCCTACCTTTGACTATTTGAGATTCACAAACTAGGTTTTCTGGCATCTAAATCTCCCGAGGGACTGTCTGTTAAATGTACACTGAGCATACCCAACGGGTGGAGGACACCAACTTTTGCCTAGCAACATAGTGGTAGGAGCACTCAGGACATGAGAGACTTGGGTTCTAGACCCTTCTTATTCTGATAGATTTTGAACTTCCATATCCCACTTCCAAGAAAAGTGCCATAACATTATTTTATGAGTTGAGCTGGACTAGGCTGAAGGTACTCTCCATCTCTCCTGCCAAAATTGATCCAGTAGGCAACCAAAATACAAGAGTCACAGGGCAGAAAGTTAGCAAGCAAGATGAAATGTGCTTCTATAGCCTTGTAAGGAGTGCACTCCTCTGCGACTTGAGAGGAACCCCTAGTATTCTAGTCCTATCTAATCTCCTGGGTTACAGTTAATATGGAACTCTTTAAAATCAATCTCAAAATAAGGATAAACCCTTGAAATGGTTAAATGCTAAAATTTACAGAGATTATGGAAATTAAAATATATTAGTGTTCACAACCTAATTATGAAAAATATTTCCACATTCTCTCTTATGCATTCTTCCCAAACTAAACAGTAAGGTTACTTTTCTTCCATTATATGTCTTCTACACCTGCGTTTGCTCAACACCTAGCCAGCAATGAAGAACAGGTTCGCAGCAGTGAGATCCTGATTCTATTTATTGATAAGAACAAAAGCAAACTATCAAAGGAGTTGCAAATAGTCACATTCTGCATAAAATTACTCTATAAGACTTAAATTATAAGATGTAGGAACCATCTTCTTGTCCTGATTTTATACAATCCCTGGCCTACAATACAATACTATATACATATATTACAATGAGATCTTTTTTATCATTACCCACCCCATGGTTTATTTCACTTACAAGTTGTACCTTGTTTCAAATTAGAATATCAGGTCTTTGGGGCAGATACCATCTCTTCCTGTTTCTAGGCTAGCATTTGGCAAAATAGGCCTTTGTACACGCCCGCTTTTTGCCCTTTTTTGCGCTGTAATGGCATGACCGCACAAGCAGGTTTTCTGGACGCTTTAAGAGTCTTTCTGGTGCATTAAAGTAAAAGTCCTCAGACATGATTTAGTTTGACTCGCTGCAAATTAAAGCATTGAGTCCATGGATTCATTGCGTTCAAACACAAAGGCACTCAAAGATGTGTAATAAGCCTCTTTGTCCACCAGATGGCACTGTGACTTTTTTGGTAGTTCATCCCTTTGAATTGCTTCTGATTGTTTTCTTCTTATGCCATCTGCTGGCTCTCCCTGCTCCCACTATTGCATGGCAGGGCATGGGGTGGGGGGCCCCAAGCCGAGGGGAGGGCAGCGCTGGACTGTCCCACTCTCCTGTGGCACCAGTTGGGGACCAGACTCAGTTTGTTCAAAAACCTAGTGTGTGCAAACACTGATGCAATGCTCCAAAATAAACTTGTTTAACTTTTATAAACCTATTTGATTTAATGAGGATTAAAACCCGTGGTGTGTACAGGCACCTATAGAGCACTAATCCCAAATTAGATTTTTAGGCAAGATCACTACATATTCTTAATAAAACAATGATCTTAATAGAATACATGTATATATTAAAATTAACTTTCTTCTATCTTTTATTAATTTTCACAATAGCATGCTCAGCCCAGAGTACACTTGAAAGCAACAGAACCCATTGGTTACTCACAGCACTGAGTATGTTTATATCACTAATCCAAATACCTTAATCAGAACAGCAAACAGCCAGCCTCAAGAGAAAAAAGAATTAAATCCTCTACTTTTTGACTCTCAATATTTTCCTTATAAACTAGAAAATGCCTCTCTTGCATCTGGCAAATTAGTCCTTTACTTCATGTATTATATTTGGAAACAGTGGGAAAACTCTTTAGTAAATAGAATATGGAAGTCCAATTTGAGCTCTGAAACATCATTGTACAAAACCAGCACCATCTTAAATAAAACAGATCTACCCTCTGTATGCATTTGTAGACACATCTGCTCCTTTAAGCAAGTAATTAAGTAATAAACACCTAAATTAGGATTATATGGATTTCAGCCAATATGCTACACTAATCAAATTGCTTATTAAGTTCCCATCATAGCTGTACCCTCTGTGCGTTTGTAATGGGATCACACAATTGCCATTGAGAACATTATAGCTAATGGAACTACACAGGTAAAAGTGAAGCTTCAGGATGTGTGATGAGGCAAAGTTAATGAGAACCCAACTTGATTTAGTCAGAAGGGTTTGTACTTGAAAAGATTGGCCTCCATTACGGTATGCCACCTGTGCACTCTAACCTTAAAAGACACCATGGTGAGCCAAGTAGGGAGATGCCCCAATGGAAAAAAGGATCATGTCATCATCATTTTATAAGGCACAGGTGGTATTTTCTTCTCACATGGGGGTATGCAGGTCTTTTTTTTTTTTTTTTCCTAGCCTTGGAAGCTAAGGACGGTCAAGAAACGTGGAGTGTGCTAAAGCCAATTCCGCTAATTATACACAGTGACCAACCTACAACACAAAAAGCCTAGGCTCAGGTGAGAATAAATGTCACATCAGCATTCCTCTCTTGAGCTCAGGAAGATTTGATATGAATATAAGCAACCCATAGAAAAAGTGTTTCATTATGTCATGTCTAGAGGCATTTTTTCCAGAGTAAAAACTCTTTAGTTCTGTTTGTTTGGGATTACTAATTGGGAGCAAGGGGTTTCACACAGTATAATAACCTTTAAGATGTGATCAATTTTCAACAATGTGGTACTAAGATGAATCATTCACAGATGTTTCAATTCCTTGTTTCTCTTCCTTTAACCATATATATTCATGCATATACCATTTTAAGTGTAGTGAGAGATACATTAGATGCTATCAGTAAATTCAGGTATTTGCTCTGACAGAGTTGCAATTGCTAGATATTCCACGAATACCTCCTTAACTGTTTGCCCTCAATTTACTTTTTCAAACCTTTGTTTTGAAAAATGTGAACTATCCTATATACACCAAACTCTTAAAAACAAGAGTATAAGAATGACAGATAAATCGAATTGTCCTCTGTTGCAAAAAATGGTGTGACACTACAGGTTATTCTACTTAGGAGAAGAAACTGATGATGAGCATTATGTTTTTGATGTACTAGACATCTGTACATCTTTGTGAATGTGTGCCGCCTTCTTTTCAGGAGGAATCAAAAGGACCACAGACATGTTCCCTGCTCAACAAACCAAGCCTCTTCAGTCATTCCTCAGGGCCACCCCATCAGTACTTCTTCAGGTTGGGCCAGAGCTTTCTTCTCTATTTCTATTTCTTTCCCAGCTTTTCAAACTAAACTGTTTCCGGTGTGTATGCACACACAGTTCCCAAAACATTATTTAGCAAAGCTCTCCACCCGGATCGTTTGAAACTCCTGAACAACTTGCCTTTGCCTGCTTTTGAACAGAGCCACATCTGTGTTTGCGGTTTGGTGACAGCTACTCCCTACTTCTAAAAAGAAAAATAACGATTTGTCATAGTCATCTTAAAAACGAAGGGTAGTGGCGATTCCCAAAGGTTTCAATAAAATTTAACTGAACCTGTAAGTTCAGTAAATCTTATAACTATTATGTGCATCTGTCTGACGTACTAGTAATTGTATTCCTGGCTCAACAGATACGGAATACTTCTGGCAGCAAACTGAAGTTACTACTATTGGGCCTGCACTATCAGGAGGCATTCTTGTAACAGGTAGGCAGGTCTGTGCTTGCTTTAATCTAACCAGAAGGGTAACAATAGCAATGTGGTCTTCAGCACAGGTCAGAAAACGGAGTATGTACAGCGGGTCCCTGATGGAATTACACAGCCACTCTGAAGCCTGTCCCACCATGTCTCCTCTTCTATTCTTATTCTTGCTAGCTTTATTAAACCTGGCACTGTACACTTACCTGTACTGCAGTCATTGATCTGTATTCAAGCTCAGACATACCCTGGGGAAGCAATGGATACACATCCCCTATATTGGAACAATGCAGACAATAAACCATTTGAGATTTTGTCTCAACTCCCTTAGGGTACAAAGTACAGATGGATTCGACCTGGTTCACAAGGCTTTGTAGAGAAACAGAATTGAACAATATAAAATAACAACCACAGTCTGGAGAGAGACACTTTCCTAACAAAAATGGGGGGGAGGGGGGGGGCACAAGACCAAGACAAAGACCTTGCAAAGGGCCTAAAATATTTCTGACCGTCCATGGTTTCCATGAGAAAGGCAGGAAATGCCTGATATGCCAGGGAAAGGTATAAGATTGTTAATTGTTTTAAGACGTGTTCTCTCTGAAACGCATGGAGAGAGAGAACAACTGAAATGTTTCAAACACCTCTGCAAGGTTTCCAAGGGCCAGCTGGACAAACGGATATGCCTTCTGAAACGTTCTGAAAGAGGCCAAATGGCTCCAAATGCTACCTCTTGAAAATGAGATATTTCGAAGCATTTCAGCTTTTTCCTATGTGTGCCCAGAGCCAAATAAGTGTTCCAGAATCCCAGTAACCTGCTACACTCCCCACCCAGTGCCCCCACAGATAAGGGAGGGAGAGCTAGGTAGAGAGGCTACTAGGTGTCCAGCCACTGGGTCTCATTCTTAATGCTGCTCACCACTGCAAAGTGCTCCAGCCCTAAACTTCTTCTATCTTTCTGCTCAAAAGAAAAAGGGGAGAAAAAAGGTTTGGGGAATTTGGAGCTGGAATCCCTGAAGTGGGAGCCCTGCACTGCTGCCACAAGCCCCTTACTGCCTCCCCCACCTCCCAGTGCCTCCTTTCCCACTTTCAGCTACAAAACTATGAATACAGAATATCTGCCAAGTTATAATAAAGCAAAACAAAAAAGAAATTTGAATGTGCCAAAAAAGGAAATGAGAGAGAAATGGAAGAAAGGGAGGAGGGAAATGATATGCTTTTTAAGCATCAAACCCTAATAGATCCTTAACAATCTCCGAGCTGCAACCAGTTCAAAAGATAGCACTGCTTATTGTGAATACTGCTTTCTACTTGGGCCTGATACATGGGCTGTCTTTTTACTTTACAGGGATATGGACATGGACTGACTTGTTTTAGATCATGATTTTAATTGTTATGTCCAAATGAGAATTTTTAGCACTTTACTACAAGTAAAAAGTACGCCCCTCACTTGTCATGTAGCAAAGAACCACATATCCTCGAACATCAGATAAGACACAGATTTCCATAACACTTGCTAAATTTATCTCATGGTTTCTCTCTCTCTGTCTGTCTCTAATACATCTGTAATGACTGGTAACTTTTACAGAATTACTTACAAATTTCAAACAGGCAGAAAATAGTTATAAATACAGAAGATGTGACCTAGCAACATCCGACTACAGTATAACTTCATAAATCTGTCGTCCTTGGGACCTGGCACCTGCTGGAAAATTTATAATTCCAGATTTTTGAAAGAATCCTTAGGAGAGGGGTTTTCGTTGAGTTGGGGGGGAGGAGGAGTAGTGGTGGGCAGTCCTGGAGCAGCGGCTGCACGTGGAGCAGTGGCGCAGGATGCTGGATGGCAGTGGCAAGCTTCTTCCTCCACCAACGTCAGGGCTGGGGCAGGGCAAGGGCAGCAGGGTGAGTGCAACAGGCGCTGCCCAGCTGCCTGATGCAGAGGGGGAAGTTTGCATGTGGCAGCTGCTGCTGCCATCCACCACCCTGCCCTGCCACTCCACGTGTGGCTGCTGCTTTGGGACCGCCTGCTGCTACCCCCCCACCCACCTGGATGCAGAGGGAGAGTCTTGCACGCAGCGGCTCCCACCACCATCCACCACGCCATGCCGCTGCTCCACATGCAGTTGCTGCTCCAGGACCGCCCATCACTACTCCCCAACGTAGTGTATTTTTGAAAAGCGCCAAATTTTTAAGAATTGTGGAATTTTGAAAGCCAGATTTATGAGGTTATACTGCATTAGCAAAGCAAAACCAAGCAGTTGCTAGGGTATACACGCACACACAGACACATAAACACACACACCCAGGATGATAACCGCTTGAGAACAAAAAGTAATGTAATTTGCATTGACCCAGAGAGCCTCAATGAGCTGCCACTCCCAGCCACAGGCACATAAGAGTCTATGGGCATTTTTACAACTGCTCCAGGGAGCGAGAGGGGGTGCTTTAATTAGAACAGCTCTTAGAGCCACTCAAATTAAAGTGCCTGGAGTGTCTCATGTATCAGCGTCCCCAACATTCAAAATGGTAGCAGGGGCGCTTTATTTTAAAGCTTGTTGAATAAGCTTTAGTTAAAGTTCCTCCGCCGCCATTTGAAGCATGGGGATGCTCATACACAAGATGCAGAGGCTGGCTGGAGTGCGATAATTATCTTGCTCCAACTCACTAGATTGAGTCTGCTCCAACAAGCTGTAATTAAATTGCATCGGAGCAGCCTCCTGGCTGCAATTTAAGATGTGATGGGAACCAGTCACAAAGTTATTACACAGAATATATGTAAACTTGAGGGCTTATCCCTTGTTTTATCATGCCATTCATTGCATTAAAGTGTAGCCAGATTAGTACTGAAGTCGTGATTAACTGGTAATGTCTGCCAGGGGTCTTAGAGACATTTAAGTAATCATCATTTGTTATAGAACCATATGATCAAAAATGAGGGTTGGAAGGGACCTCAGGTCATATCTAGCACAGCCCCCTGCTCAAAAGCAGGACCATCCCCAACTAAATAATCGCAGCCAGAGTTTTGTCTAGCTGGGTCTTAAAAACCTCCAAAGATGGAGAGTCCACAACCTCTCTGTGCAGCCTGTTCCAATGCTTTACTATGCTCCTAGTCAGAAACTGTTTCCTAATAACCACTGTCCAGCCCCATCTTCTTGGGGTTATGCTGTTAGGTAAATCCTGTGCTTATCCAGTGTGCATTTAGCACAGGGTTGGGCAATTATTTCAGCTGGCAGGCCACTTAGCAAGTTTTGATGAGCTGTCAAGGGCTGAACAAAAAAATCTTTCAGACTTCCAATGATATGGCAACCATCGATTTTACTGGATCACAGTGTATGCGTGAGAGGTCATCCAGACCTTCAATGCATATGCCAGACAGAAGTATGGAGGACCAGAAGCTATCCAGAACTTCCATGCCCCTTTTAGGCCATTGAGACAAAATCCATAGGCCAAATGGAGTCCAGACATTTGGTGCCTCCATGGCTATAGTTGTACAAGTGTCCAAGAATTGAACCCAGGTCTCCTGTGGAGCAGACAAGGATTCTACCACTGAATCACAGGGGACTCCAAAATCTTTCAGAAGGTATTACTTTAACAAATTATATATTTTAAAAATCATATACTAAAAAAAAATTAAACATCTACTATAACACATTTTAATTTTATTGAAGAAATATTTTTTTGCCATCACTTTGTCATGACTTTTGTCAAGTCTTACTCTTGTATACTGTGTGGGATGGGAGGGGATGTGTGGAGGGAGTGTGGGATGTTTGTGCTGGGGAGGGGGTGCGTGCGAGAGGGGCTGTCTGCGTGCTAGGTCCTAGAAGCCAGCCGGGAGTGGTGGGGAGGCAAGGAGGGTAGCTGGATGATGAATGTAGCAGCTTATCTGGTGCAGCTTGTCTGGTGCAGGTGCAGTCCACCCCCACTATCCAGGCCATGGCTGGCCCTGCAGTGCTCCGCATGTGGACAAGCCCCACCCACTCGTGCCTGGGGCAGCCTGCACCACACTCCAGCTCACACCCACCAACAGCACTGCCCTGGCCCCACCTCCAGCTAACATACACAGTTGCTTGGCCAACAAGCAAGTTAACAAACCACTGCTGCAGCAGCCGCCCAGGTACTACTTGGCTTCCCCCTCCCCCCCCACAACTCCCGTGGCTCCTCCTCCTCCTTGTCTTGCCCTTGCTGTGACACTCTGGGTAGCAGGTAGCATGGGGAAGCAGTGTGTCATGCACTACATGCTCAGCCAGGGACGGGGAAGCTGCAGTCAAGTGACTCCTGCCCTAGCATGTGGGGCTCCAGCTCCCAACAGCCTTCCACCTCCTTGGACACCCGGCACGATGAGGTGGAAGAAACCAAGAAGTATGCTAGTGTAGCAGGCTTGCCTTTTGCAGCTTGGGTTGAGTCCCAGGCTTGAAATCTTGCTGTTTTGATTGGTGGAGCTCATCCCCCAATCAGGAGGCAGCAAGAGGAGTTCAGACATGCCCCTTTCCTAAGGGAAGGGGAGGGGGA
>NW_005841890.1:3469472-3479876 GCF_000455745.1 Alligator sinensis
GCCCCCCCCCCCCCCCCCCCCCCGTGGACCTGATTGAAGACTGCAACACTCATGTCCACAAGACTTCAGGGGCAGAGCCCTGGAGCATAAAAAAGGAGCTGCATGCCCAGCATGAGGGAAGCACGTCCAGGAGTGAGAAGAGAAAAGAGCGAGGCTTAGGAGAGCTGAGGAGAGCTGCTCAGCTGGGCGAAGCAGTAGCCCAGAAGCGCCCCTGAAGACTTCCATTGGCAGGGAACGGCAGACGGCTCCAGTGGCTGGGCTCTCGGTGTGCAGCATGGCACACAGCGTCCAGACCCTGGGAGCTGCATGAGGCAGATCAGGTCTGCAACCACTGGCATGCAGCCAGAGACACAGCGCACAGGACGGTGCACAGAGTGGGACCTTTGGAGCACTTGGGCAGCTCAGGTCCTCAAACCCCGAAACAAGGCTGGGAGCTCGGTGCAGGAGGCGCTGCAAGGAGGGTCCAGGAGCGGACCAAGCCTGGTGCTACACGAGGCAACCCAGGCCTCCGACCCATAGCAAAAGGTTGAGTCCAGAGAGCCAGATGGTGATCGGGCTACTGATCCAGCTGACAGTGCCAAGCCAGAGGCCCCAGAAGCCCTGCATAGCAGAGCCCTGTTCCAGGGGACAGCAACCCCCCTGAAGCCCACTGCAGGCGAGAGAGCAGCCTGGCACAGAGGACGAGGACCACTCTCCAGGCCTGGGAGCCGTGAGTTGCAGGGAAAAGAAGATTCACACAGGGGAGGGGAGTCCCCCCCACTGGTTAGTTAAGGGCTCCTGAAAGGGGAGGTCCCACTGAGACGCCCCGCCTAAAGTTACCAGCTTCTTTGTAGGGCTTGAAAAAAGCCCAAGGGCACTGGGGTTTCCCCTCAGGATTGAGTTTATCTTTGGGGTTTATCTGTTTCAGATCAGATACTTACCTGTGACTTACCTGTATCTAGAACACTGGTATAAGGTTTCATGTCATTTACCCAGAGGGTATTGTTTATGTTACTGGTTTAGATATCTTATAAATATATGTATACATTGTACGTATGTTTGTATCCATGTTCCTTTCCCGTGTGATAAGTTAATGTAAATAAATGTGTATATAGTTAAGTCCCCTGACTGTCCTGGCCTGGTTCTATAGGGACGGAGGGGAACTGAGCCGTCTGCAGTTCCCACCCCACAGCACACCTGCCAGCTAACAATCCCCTTCAGTTGGAGAAGGGGAGTATATATACCCAAGTTACCTGGGCTACACTATATTTGACTTCTCAATGTGCACTGGAAAAGCCCCTTGCAATCATGTGCTCTAGTGGTCAGGAAACTGAACAGAAGTCAGGAAGCTTGGGCTATTTTCCCAGTTTTGATACTGAACATCCGTGTACGTGCGGGCAGGTCACGTCTTCTTATGCCTCTGTTTTGTCTCCCCCCTCGCATGTAGAAGTATAAGCTCTTTCCTTAGGGACTGTTCCAAATAGGAGTTTGTGCAATGCCTAAAATAGCAGGCCCCAGTTTCAGTTGGGGCCTGTAGGTTATATCATAAATAATGATAAAAATAACAAAAGGAAAGAGTCATCAAATGAAGTTGGCTTGAAACGATGACAATTCCTAAAAGAACAAACTTATCTTAGATGACCGTCACTTGATTTGTACATGCTGCTGCTGTTTTTCTTACAAAAGATCAATCTGGCTACATTCTTATTCAAGTAGCGAGAACAATCACTTAAAATAAGTGACCAAAAAAGAACCAAAAGGTCCATGAAAGGAATGACAGGACATGGCAGTCTTTTGATTTACACATTTTAACATATAATGTTGGCCTCATATCAACAAACGTACTTTCTACAAAGGACAAATTTACCCTGGATACAAGTTACTTCCTTACAGGAGAATTAAAGGCTGAAGGATTTTTAAAAAAACCAAAAATGGATGCAGTCAATATGAATGCCAATGACACCCAAATGACTTCACAAATAGGAGTAATTAAGTGTGGATGAAACATTTGCTTCCAGGTATCAACTTGGGAAGCAAAAGCCCACTTAACACTGTTTTGCTTAGTGCTATTTCGCTATAATGCCCATTTTAAATGGATACCCGATTCCACTTAGCGCTCAGCAAGTATCATTATAACGCTTGCAGTCGCCATCCTGGGTCATTAAAAAAAAAATTTGTGGTCGCCATAACTGTTGCCTGTCTAATGTCAGCTGTATGTTACATGAAATCAATACTTTATTCTTTATGCAACTCATTAGAAGCCTATTTCCACAAAAATAAGGATATTAACTGTATTTCTTCCCAAGGATAAAAAAAATGATGATATTAATGTTACCACCTACAACTCTGGTTCAGCAAATATTTAGGTGCCTATATTCATATTTATTTTTTTAATGTTTAATAATAAACATGTAAGCTTTTGCATATTCCCAGTGACTTAAATGCTCTATTCAGTTGAACAAAACAGAACATTAAAGTTATTACCTTGCAGAGTTAGGGTTTTATCTATTCTGAATAAAGCTTGACAGTTAGGTATGTGCCTTAAGGATAACAGGAGAAAATACTGTACCATGATTTCAACCTAAAAAATACATCTTGACACTACCTTTAGCAAGAGAATCCTTTACATATATAATTCATGTTCCTTTTTTTATCCTCTTACATGTTCTGCACGATGCTGTATACATACTGTAGCTAAACTAACAAGCAATAAATAAGGAGTGATGCAGTCTAATGCCGAGCACTAGAGTCTGATTTAAGAAGTAATTAGCATAATAAGGACTGTCAAATGCAAGAACTAGGAGCCGATGAGAAACCTCTGTGTGCAGCTTTAGGTCTGAAAAGCTCAAATGCATTTGCAAGTCCAATTTCCGAGGAAATCTCAGTAAGTGCCACATGGTGGAAATGATACTGAGCGCGCAGGCACAGATGAGTGCATGTAATTGGCACCAACTCAAATACCGTCTACTTAAGAGGTAACTGGAGGAACTATATATCTGCTCAGGGTTTCCCCAAGGAGGCGGTTGCATTTCTAAGATTTGAGCACAACCCTAGCAATTATTCTTATTATTTTTGCTTAGCCTAGGAATTTGGGTATCACAGCCTATAAGCATTCCCAGTCTTGCTCTTCCTTCTATTTTTGTTCCCAGGAATTGTCACAGACTTACTGAAACTGGCACGAGCTAGATGGCTGACTATTTCCTGTGCCCTCCTTTGCCCATATATTTGTGTGATTATAAATCTCTATTTTCAAACAAGTGACCCAAAGCCAACTGAAAACATACGTGATGGTGTCACTGCTTCAGGGCATCAAAAAAGGTATTTAAAAAATGTTCCTATTGTGCAGATCAATAGATATACAGAAAAGGGAATTTTATATTTGATCGTTGAGGAAGAGTAACAGCACTATTTAAAAACTCTAGAACGTTTTTTGAAAGATAGGGTAAGTCATCCCAGACAAACTGACCTTTTTAAATTAAATCATTAGTTTAGTGTTTAAATAATAGATCTTACTAAAACATTTGATACAGTGCCCGAAAGGTCCTACTAGGAAAATAAAGGTTTAGACACAAGCTGTGTCACATAGACTTAAATTGGACTAAGGACTACACATGACAAACAATAATACACCAGACCATTATGAGGGAATAACTAGGGAGCAGGGTGTAAATGGGAGAAATATGTCCAGTGAGGTACTGCAGAGATCATTGGACCAATAATAAAGTTTATATCCAATAACTTTATTAAAGCTGTATAAGAAATCACTTCTTAACTTCACAGGTATTAAATTGGATAATGAGAATTAAAAAAAAAATTAAAAAGATGCAAACGGACACAGATTAGATAGCTGAGAAAAAAATACCACATAACATTCACAGGAAATGCAGCAATTTACTCATACGTCGCACCTTTACTCAAAACCCTAAAAGTGTTTTGCAGACCATAATTAAACCTCACAATACCACTGGGTTGACTAAAAATAATGTGATTAAGGCCATACAGTTCAAAGGCCCACAGATATGGATGCCTCAGTTTTGGGAGCTCAACTGAAAATACCTTTGGCCCGACTTACTGCAAAGCTAAAAAGATTTAATATCTACTGCTGTTACAAACTGTCACTTCTGACCCTCACTTCTTTCCAATTCTCACCTGTTCCCTGCCTAATCATATCCCTCCATTTAAGATACCGGCTATTCAGAAAACATAACTACCACTTTGAAGCAGAAAATGTGCAAGAGAAACACTCCTTTCCAAAACCAGGACCAACAGACAGAAGTTAATTTTGTACATATTATTTTTTTTTAAACTAAGTTTCTGTATGATTTTCCTTTATTATTTCCGCAGAGCCATGTAATAGCTAATAATTTCATGTGAATTGTTTAACGTAAAGAAATAGATGGTACTCCATACTGGAAATTTCCCAAACCATCTCAGGCAGGTGTCGGGAACCTATGGCTTGTGGGCCGGATCTAGCCCATGGCAGCTCAGGGAATCAGGAGCAAGCTCCAGCCACAGCAGCAAAGCAGGCATCCCCAGGGCCCTAGTGCCTGCCTCTATTATTTATTCCCCTCCCAGTGTCTGCTGTCTGCAGGCGGTTGTGGGCCTGTGGCCAGCAGTGGGGCTGAGTTGTAAACAGAGGCCCAAAGCCTCAACCCTTGGTCTGGGGAGTTTACACCTATACTATCCATTAAAATGAGTGGAAGATACATACTTAAAACCTCTAGGCTGCTTTAAAAACCAAGTTATGTATATTTTTAAAACCCCATACAACGACTATGAATACCAAACAGAGAGCTTCAAGTTTCTGGTCCAAACAGAAGCTACCCACCTCACAAAAACCGTACACTAACCTCCACCTGATACTTATCTCAAGATCCCACTAGCAAATCTAAAGTGTTTTTTTGGTTTGTTAATGAGCTCTGGCAAAACTGATATGGCATCGCGTTTTCTTAATGACATTTTGCACTGCTCTAGCAGATCCCTGTTAAACAGTCCAGAGCGACTGCAATGAAATCAGCGGCTCAATACCATCCCACAATTACAGCTTCTTTGTGTTACTTCAGCACAAGAGGAAAGGTAAAAGTCCTTCAAACAAAGAGAGAAAGATTCGAGGAGCATGGATTCCCTTGATGCTGGAGGCAATTTGGGGACTGCAGAGCAAGTTGTGGGAGGATACAATGCTAGATCACAGCGTAATTGGGCTAATGCACAGTCTGAGAATATTTCAGAGAAAGTCATTCCCACCTCTGTGAACTAAACAATCCCCAGCAGAGTACAGAACTGCGGGAATCAACAGTTGGCATAACACCACCTGTGCCCACTAATCCCTTAGGTACAGGGAACTCAGTTAAGACGTACCTGCCTACTGAACCAATGACAACTCTGTGCATTAGAGGGTATAATTTGGCTCACTGGGGTGCTTTCAATATATAATTAACAGCGACTGCTGGAAAACCTGTTATAAAACGTTGAGACTTTGTTTTCATCCAATATCTGAACACAGACACGTATCGCAGCAAACTAGGTATTTAAAATCATTCATAAGCTTGTTACGCAAGTATATTTCAACCTATTCATTGTTAGTGAATCACTGGTCTCGACTGTCATTATCTCCTAGTTGTGGCATTATTAATGACAAGCTGGATAATATTCTTAACGTGCCTTGTTCAGATAATATATTTTATATTATATATTATATACTATAATTATATTATATATGCAAAGGGGAGATGGATGATCAGATATGGCTGTGCAAACACATACATTTTCACACAAGCACTCAACATTTCTGATTTGTATGAGTGTTTTTAAGGAAAAAAAATTATAAATCTATGTAGCAAATGAGCCACAAATAGCGTTTGTGGGTTCTAATCAAATAAACGTCATATTCTTTTGGCAGTGTTTATCTGGCTGCTGCCATTATTTTGTTCCGAATGAAAGCGTACTAACAATATGATTTTTTTTTTTTTCCCAAAGTAATCTGAAAGAAAAATTATGGCTGGTTAAAAGAATTCCAAAAACAGCAAAGGAAAGTTCTGGGAAAGTGTGGTATATAGATCATAACTGTAAAGCAGGCGTATTAAACTCATCTGGGCACCAATGGACACATGAGTGGTACAGGGCCAGTCCACGGACCGGACCAGAACCACAGACCAGCCCCAAATTCCAGTGCGTGTCCTGGAGCTCACATCAGCCTGGCCCCAGAGTGGTGTGTGATCACTCTCAGGCCGTGGTGCATGCTCTGGAACCCAAGGTGGAGCAGGAGCTGCGTGTAGCGACCAGGGCAATCCGATGCATGTGCATGCTGTCTGTGGGTCACTCCGAGACCCATGGGCAGCACTGGGGGCTGGATGATAGGGCTCTGCAGACTGGATGCACCCTGCGGGCCATCTCTTTGACATACCTGCTGAAAGTTAAATAATTACTAAACAGATGGATTAGCAAGCAAAGGGAATTAAAGCTATTACTAGATAAAACTAGAGGGGAAAAAAACAACCTTTGTTTTGGATTTGTTTTATGAAGTTAATTCTGTATTTGTTTATAGCATCTCATGTATATGAGAGGCAAAGATTTTCAGGTGATATATTTTACTGGACTACTACCTGAATTACCTGTTCTTCATCTGAATTGTTCTTTTTGTAATTTCAGTCTTTGTTTATTTGCAAAGAACTTAGTACAACATATTTAGGTCAAAAATATTGTTTCTTTTAAAAAAACATACTACAATATATTTAACATTTAATATTTAACGTGGGCCAAAAAAAAAAAAAAAAAGAGGCAAACGTCAGTAAAATAACAACAAATGAACTGAATTCACTGCATCCAAAATGGAGTGGTACCAGTTTGTTATCTGAGAAATTAAGTAATCCTAGTCAATGGAAGCCCCAAAAAAGGGTCAAGTAAAAATAACCTGCCTATAATTTTCTTCAGGTGGTATTCAGTGATTTTGGAAGGTTTAGAATAAACAGGATTAGCCATTCTTGAGTTATAAGTGAACATACAGACAGACAGGCAGGCAGACATACACTTCATTTTATATATGTATACACATCCATATATACACACACATACACACACACACACAAACACACATACACACACTCACACACACACACACACACACACACACACATAAACACGCATACACACACACACACACACGCATACACACACACACACACATAAACACTCATACACACACACACGCATACATACACACATATACACACACATGCATAACACAGACGCATACACGCCTACATACACACATACATATACACACACACACACACACACACACATACACACACACACTTTTATATATATATATATATAGATGTTAATAGTTTGGATAAAATTTAAGAAGCTTTTGAATGTAAGACATTCTCCTTTAGGTCCAAGGAGGAAAGCTGGCAGTGGTGTTTAAGAACGGTGTGAAATTTGAGGGGGGAGATATTCCCAGGAAGTGGCAGACAAACAATTAGCAGAAGAAAAGAAGCCCGATTGCTGTGAGATTGAGGCCTATCAAAAGGGGAATCGGGTACATTACAGATAGTACGTTAAGAAACCAATATTGGTGTTCAGCCCTTGGTTTCTAATGTGCTGCCGGATTATGAGTTTTTGTTCCCAAGCTCTCCTTTTAACGATATTTGGTAGATTTCCCTTGAGCAGGCAGACAGTGAAGTCAGAACGGGAGTGGTGGTTCTGTGAAAAATGTGTTCCTACTGACGTACGTGTGCCTGTGTCCTTTATACTTTTTCTGTGCAAGTTTATTCCAGCGGCACAGTTGCTCCTTAGTTTCACCCATGTAGTTACCATGCGGGTATCTGGTTCATTGGATCAGATGCATCACATGTTGGGAAAGGCATGCGTAGGATCCATGGATTGCAATGGGTTCAGTGCAGAGGGTGTTTGCAGTGGCCGTGGAGATGTGTTGACAGGTTAAGCATCTGCTGTTAGGGCAAGGCTGTGTTACACTTGACGTCAGGAATTTACTTCTGGTGATGAATTGGGCAAGGTTACAGGGTTGTTTGAAGGCCAGGAGCAAAGGGGCTGGGAATATTTCTCTCAAGGCCTGATCAATGTCAAGTATAAGCTGTAGCCGTTTGATGATTTCTGACCCCGCTATCCTCATGCTTGAGGGAAATCTACCAAACCCCTTTAAACAGAGAGCTTGGAAACGAAAATTCATAAGCTGGCTGGACACTAGGAGCCAAGGACTGAACACCAATATAGTGTGACATAAAATCAATAATCTACTCGATTCCTGAAGTTCTTCGTACGCACTATAGGTGATAATGGCCACCCTCCCTTTTGATAGGTCTTGATTTCCCAGCAATCAGGCTTCTTTTCTTCTGCTAATAGTTTGTCTGCCACTCCTGCGGATTTCTCCCCATTTGAATTTCATAGCTCTATCCACTGTTCTTAACCATCCTTGTTATTGCTTTTCTCCTCAGATTTGGATACCTTGCATTCAAAAGCTGCTTGTCTAACTTTATCCCAGCTATGCAGTTGGTCCAATAAGTTATCACCCTCAAAAAAAAAAAAAAAAAAAAAAACCCAAACCCCTAAACCCTTGCCCCTCACACAATTCCTGGATCATCGTGGCTACAACATCGCTCTAACACTCTCATTATGTAAAATTCCATTTGCAAGAGGCAAAATATCCATTTAAAAGAGCCTCTCTGACATGCTATTAGTATTCTGTAAAACATTTTACTTCCCCCACCCCCCGATTTTAAAATAAACACCACTTGTTCCAAAAGCTAGCATTTCTTAAGCTCCAAATATAAATAGTTGCACATTGTGCTACTCTTCTCAAACATTCATATATCACCGAGCAGCTGGAAACATTCATTGACCTGAACCAAGGTGGCCCTGACCTTTTAGTGCAAGGGCCTTTTTCCTTTCAAACATAATGCCATCCTTCCACTTGAATGAGCTTATTGCCTCATATACTAATGGTTATATTGATTATACTAATGCTATCCCCCTAAGAATTGCTTTTCAGGAACCTCAAGGTTCTGAGAAAAGTGTGTTTCATCAAAGAGGGGCACTACGGCTGGCTGGGAAACGGGAATCCCATTTCCCAAAACAAAACAGAGTTTCAACATTCAGCTTTGCTCTGTATTGGGAACTCAAGACCTTCACAAATTATTCATGATAAACTATTATAAACTCAAATAAACTCTTGTCTATTCTGGAACACTGAAATCCCCCAGAATAGACAACAGGCTTATGGTTCAGGCAGTCACCTGGGATGTGAAAGATCCAGATGAAACCCCTGTTTCATACCATGCAGAGAATGGATTTGAACACTGGAGCATTTAGGATCTTCTCTCATTTTGACCAGAAGTTCCATCCCTCCCCGAGGTCGGCTGCTTCCAAACTGAAACACACCCATAAAAAGTTTAAGCTTCACTAAAACCTCATTTTCCAAAGGAATCATGTTTTCTCACAGAATCCCCAGAAGTTCTAAAAACCTGCAAGTTGTACTTCTACTTGTCCAAACTCTTGTCCATTATATTTATTTTAGTAGAAGAATAAAGTTATATGGGACAGTAATCCAGAGAAAAGGATACTGCATCTCCATGGCCCGCATGCCTTCCCATACCGAACATCAGAGGGGTTTTTTTGTTTTATTTTTAATTTTTTTTTAATCACTGGTAATTATGTTTGCTCCAAACCATTGGTGGTCTGCCTTGACACTGGTAGGATCTGGAATTTGCTGAGCAAATGCAGTTTCAAACTTGCATGAAAAAAATTAAACCTATCCCATTGTATTTCCCACCTCTTTAACCAATGTTTCTTCCACCTTTCACGCAGATGACACATTTTAAAACTAGGTTAGCAACTCCAGAAATCAGAGATAGAAAAATAAATGTAATCTTTTTTTCTGTAATGCACATTTTCTAGTATTTTCTCCGGTCTGGATTTATTTATCCTATAAGAATAAGCTTCTGTTGTTTATCTTGGGAAACCATTGCATGGTCCTGTGTAACTTAAAGACAGCAAGAAAAATACAACATCAGTTTACCAAACACTATATTTATTCACATGCTTCACATGCTCCACCCCGATAAAAAAAAAACCAAAAAAACCCAAAACTCTGCCCACCAAAAGTAGGACGTATATCCTGTCGGGAAGTGGATCTTTAATCATGATCACTGGAGGCTGCAAAGAGCAGGGGCAGAGTCCAGTGTTAACCCTCTCACAGCAGCTGGTAAGGTATTAGCTTTGGGCTGAGGACCCAAATAACCTGCTGCATGCAGTCTGTAGGATCTTGATGAGACTTGTGCTGGGGAAACAACACTTTATTATTCATAGGAACTTTTACATAAAAGGATTTACAGTAAAGAAGTAATAGTCTTGCCACTGCCCTTGCAAGGGGCTAGGGGCCAGGCTTGTTGCTGTCCTGCTGCACCG
>NW_005841890.1:3479886-3488136 GCF_000455745.1 Alligator sinensis
TTCCTGTTTCCAAGAGGACTTATTGTCACCCAGGATTCAGGGAAAACTTTTTTTCCCCCTTCATTCTGCCTTTCAAACACCAGGTGCCTGCTTTATTTGGGGACATGTGTTATGTGAGAAAATACAGTATAGATTGTGCCAGCTGAAACTGGCATCTTTCTTTATTAAAAAACAAACTGTTTTTCTAGACAGATGAAATCATTTTTTTTCCTCTGTCTGGATGTCAGTAAATCCTTTGATCTGGTACTACTTGAGGAATTACTAACCTAGATAAGAAAGGAAATACTATAGGAGTTATAAGTGGCTGAGAGACTGCCTAAAGGGGAAACATAAGGACAAATCCCATTTACCCTTCACATACCTAAATCATAGTTTTTTGGCAGTTGGACACAATTTGAGATTCACCATTGCCTTGGATAACTAGTTTACTGTGAATGCTTACTAGGGCTGCATGCTCACTAATGCTGCATAGGCAAACTCACCCAGGTATATGCATATGCCTGGCTAAATCCCAAAATTACAGTCAAAGAAAAAGACACAACTAGCAGGGTATAAGAAGGAAAAAGGGAAGCCAAGAGAGGGCGATACGTGGAGCCAGGGGGAGGGTACAAGCTAGAGGGTGTGTGGCTCAGAGTTGGGTGCTGGCTTGGAAGATTGGAGCCCAAGATCTGGACCCCTGCTCCTAATGGAGAAGAGCTGTTAATTCATTTTATTCAATTAATATTAAATGCAAGGTACAGTTGTTTAGCTTCAAAGCAGATGGCTGGAAATGGGTTTGGGCAATGCATAGCCAGTGAAAGCACTTTCATGGGAAACCAGAGATGCAGGTTCAAACTCCTCTGGCTGAAGGGGGCCTACAGTCTGGGTCTCCTGCTCCTTGGGCAAGTGCCCTAACCACTACGTGGCTGAGCTAAAAGGTAGGAGAAACTACTGTCCCCCCTTCTTTCTCCACCAGGTACATGCACAGTATGATTCTATTTTCCCCTGCAGGGAAACAGAATCCCAAATCATACTTAGGTGCCATGCCAGAAACTGCAGTTACACAACTAGGTATGTGCCACCTACGTACATGGAAGGCAAACAGGATCTTCTCCATAGTGCCAAATGAAAAAATATCATGCTAAAGGGAGGTTAATACTGAATTTCCTCCAAGATAGGTTCTAAGATTTATTTTATTTCATATTTTCATTTATTGCCTTGGCCAAAAAAAAAAGCCCTAATGCAATTTTCCAGTAACACAAAGTCAGATGCCATCATCAATACAGAAGAGATGTCACATATTATACAGCAAGACACTGATGACCTTGAGGACTAGAGTAATACAAATGGAATTAAATTTAATCGTACAAAGTGTAAGATGAGGCACTTTGGAAATAATAGCAAGAATATTTGCTATCAGTTGGCAGCTTATCAGTCGAGAATGATACCGAGAGAAGCACCTGGTGCACAAAATGACTATGAACTGCAAAGGCAATGCAACCATGACAAATGTGATATGAGGATTTATCAGGCAAGGAATTTCCAGTCAAGCCAGTGCCATACAGTGCAGATAACCACTGCACACGATTCCACTAAGACTTCATCTGAAACATTTTCTATTATTCGATGATTGTGTACAATTCTTGTTACCCACGAACTTAAACTGAAACAGGTGCAGAAGGGCTACTAGGATAATCAAGAGAATGGATAGCCTATGAAAAAAAACCTAAACTCCATGTTGTGTTTAGAGAATGGACTGGTTAAACATATCTAGACTACTTTTATGCTACCAAAAAGCACATCTCACCAATCCCACTCCAAATACTTTTTCTTTTATCCACTCCTACTCTATATGTACCAAACAGAAATGAGGCAGTGAAGTTACCTTGAGCATGCTGCCCACCACCACTCCAAAACATGCCACAGATCTCAAAAGTGATGGCAAAAAGCATTCATCCCTATCCCAATAGTAACCATTATCAGCTGAGAAGCATTACACTCATAGGAACAACTCAAAGCATTCTGCCATAGGAACTTGTACCATTTTCATGTACAAGGCAGTGAAACACTTAATTGACTCTGCCCTAATTGTGTTGAATTTATAGTACAAATAGTGTGCAGACACACACGTGTATGCAGGCATGCATTTCCTTTATTTCTGAATCAAGTCAAAATCATTCTGAACACATGCAGACAGAAGAACAGTCATCATCATAACATTTCAAAGTAAAGAGATCCTTACAGCAGACTCTTTTTCCATTTGGGGCCATCATGGGCAATAGTCTCCCATAAGTTGATGCTAATGTTGCATTTTTTCAAGTTGGTCTTGAGGTCATCCTTGTAGCGCTTTCTTTGCCCTTGAGTGTATACCTTGACTCAGCTGGGAGAATAAAACTTGTGTTAGGAGTCTGGAGTTGGATGGCTGGGTGGTATGGCTGGCCCAGTGAAGTTTGATGTCAAATGAACATCAACTCGATGCTTGTAGTGTTTTCTTGTGAGTGAGGCTAATGTTGGTGCACCTATCTTCCCAGTGGTTTGGAAGGATCTTCCATAGGCAGCGTTGATGGCAATTCTCCAGTGACTTGAGATGTCTCCTGCACATTGTCCATGTCTCAGCTCCATATAGTAAGGTGGGGATCACACACGCATGATAAACCATGAACTTGGTTTCAGATCTGATGCCCCAATCTTTGAATGCCCATTTTCTCAGGTGTCCGAAGGCTGCACATACATATTTGAGGCAACGCTGGATTTCTTCATTGATGTCAGCCTTCTGTGAAAGATGACTTCTGAGGTACAGGAAATACCCTAACATTTTCCAGGGTCTCATAATAAATCTGAAATACTGGAGGTGGGGACTTGTCATTAAGAGCTTGTTGTTGGAGGACCTTAGTCTTCTGAATGTTAAGCATCAGTTCTGTTTTCTTGTCAACATCTTTACTAGGCATACAATTGCCTGAAAGTTTGTTTCTGAGTGAGCACAGATTACAGCATGGTCAGCATACTGGAGTTCAATGCTTGGGGTTGGGGTGATCTTGGTTTTGGCTCAGACTCGGTGGAAATTAACCAGCTTACCATCCATTCAGTAGTTTAGCTCCAATCAAACTGGAAGCTTTATGGTGGTCAGGTGTAGCATCACAGGAAGGAATATCAAGAAGAGTGATGGAGTGATGATGGAGCCTTGCTTAACTCCCATCTTAACCTCCAAGGGATCTGTGATAGATCTGTTACTGAGACTATCATGGAGCAGGCAAACATACCAATGGGACCTACCACAAGGATACATTAGTGCAGCCCATCAAAATACAAAATATGGTAGTGCCCATTAAGCTCAATCCCTTTCAGCACCATTGCTTTTTTAAGGTACAATGAGCTATGACACTGAATACGTTTCAACTTCCTCTTTACTCCAACAGCTGAGCTGTGCCTTTCTTTCCCATTTCTAATTATTCCTGTTTCTTCACCAGCCTTAAATGTCTGACATACATCACCAAACGGGGCCCCAAACAGTTCAGCCAGAATCCCTCTGTCCAATCCTCTCTCAGACTGTCACTTATGATTAGTGTGGCTCTGCCCTCCATGAAGGGGCGCTGGACCAAGTTGCTCTGTGCCTCATCTGCATTTACATTTTGGAGGATCCCAGAACTCTTGCCAAGAACACCAAGTTCCAGCCACGAGTGGGGGCTAATTAGCACATGGCTTCTTCGGTGCAAGAGGCCAGGGGTGTAATCTGGAATATACACACGTACTGAGCAGACACACTGAGCTATGGGGTCACCATGGCTTGAAATCTGTTGGCTCTTTTGGGGCTCAGCCAAATGAACTATATGGCAAATCATGAGCCTTTTGGTTTTGGACTAATATTATGCATAGTTTGTACTATATATAAGTAGCTACAAAGGTGGTTCTTAAATGTGTTTATGGGAGTACCTGTGCTAAAACTTGCAGCAATTTCCAAAAAAAAAAAAAAGGTAAAATGCATCTGTCTGGAGGAACTAAATCTATGGGTGCCCACAACAATTTGCCAACATGCACATTTGAAAGGCATTTTTATTTCAAAGTCAGTGTTTTCAAATCTGACCCTTACTTCCATGTGCTCAGAGAGAGCAGGGACTGACAGTAAAAGGGAGGGGAAGGGCTGCAGGAGGAAGAGTTTCAGGGGGAGAGGGAAAGGAGGCCACCTGATCACCCCAGATTTATTTTGCCTCGTGTAGCAGTGGGAGGAGGAAAAATTCAAGGCAAGCCTCCATTAATTAGATTCTATGCCTAGGAAATTATAACAAATTTATATTTTTTCCATCTATAAAACTGAATTAATTGGGGAGGAGGAGTTTATCTTATATTCAGGGCTGTCTTGTGTTCGAGTAAATATGGTAGCGTGAGTTCTGACTTTTTCAGTTAGAATAAGATCCATCTTATTTTATACCAAGTAACATCATCTTTTATTTAGAACAAGTGTGTAGAACTGTATTGTTCATAGGATTTGTGCCACACTAAAATATATCAGGATGCCTTTTCCTGCACCTAGTTTGTATATGCAGTGCAATATCCTCCACGCTGCTCAGCCAACACGCTTTACCCTTGACCCATTGTTGGCTTTCTTAACGAGAATCCCCAGATGGGGGAGACAGTTGTTCTGTGATTATGAACTGTTCAACCTTTTTGCTGCACCTGAAAACAAGGATACCAATTAGTGCCATTTGTGGTGCCCTAATGCACTGTAAATACTTGTCTACTGGAAACTGTAGAGACAACGATCATTTCATGTAACAAGAAAAACGAGTATATAAACATGCATTACAAAAAAAAAAAATCTGTGCTTTTTTTTAGAAAACCAAAAGTTTTCTCTTATGTTATTAAATTAGATTTTGCTTTAGACTGTTATATTTTTAGCACCTTGTTAGTAATTTTGATGAATCTTGGCTCTTCCCAAGGTATACAGACAAGCAGGTGTTTAATTGTGCAAATTAAGCAATCTATAGTTACTTCCGGTTTACAATTGCTCACAGTGAAAGCAGATTATGAACAAAGCTGATTGCTTAATTGGCCTATTTAAAAACCTGTTCAATGCCTTTAATGTAAATAAAATTTCAAAGACAAAAATACATCCAGCTTCTCTCCTTTTACCTTCTAAATCAATCTTTTCTCCTATTTCCATCATTCACTTCCCAAAAAGACCTTCCCTACTCCAATCCCTTATGATTTTTGAAGGAGGCAGTGTGACAGACAAATATCTTTTACCTATTTATTTGACCAAAGCTCTTGTATTCCAGTTTTAGCCCTTTTCAACTCATTAAGCATTAATTATAAAAATTGGCCTAAAACAGATTCCATTAATATCTTATTCTTGCCATTCTCCCCTCCCCATTATCAGCTTCTTCCAAGGGATAATATTATAAAATACTCAAAACTCCTCTATTTTATTATGTATAACGCTTTAAGAAACATGTTAATCAAAGAAATCTGTCTTTCACCAAACTGACAAGACTTTTCCTTCTAAGATATCAATCTTGGCTATAATTAGGTAATTCATTTTTGTGCAGTCAGCTTATGCTTAGTATAAAATATAGGTTCTGCCTGTTATTTACTCATGAAAACCGATGAGATCTGGTGAAGATGCCAACAACTGGGTATAGTACCAACAAATAAAAATTAGAAAACTATTTTGTTGGGAAACTTTTCCAAGATCTTCAAATGACAATGCCACAGCTACAGATATGTTAGAATCTTTGACTTTAACAGAGCTTCAAACACATATCTTAGGCCTTTTCACCATTTCTGTTTAGAGGTTTAGAGCCACAGAATCTTTTTTGCTTTTTTAGAATAGAAAATGGAATAGTGGCTGCTACATAACATGTAGGGGCCTTGCAGCACAGGATACATACTAGGTGTTAAATCTGGGGAATGTCATGCAGTATTCAAGTCAGAATGCATGCGCTAACGTTTATCATCACCTTTAACTTGCACAGCTGTCTCTCGACTGAGATAGGACAGGTGAGCAGACTTCCCAACATGCTTTGCTGAAGCAGTTATTTTGCACATTTCTGATGGTGGCCAAAACCAGCGGAGGGCACAGGAAAGTGACAATTAAGTGTTTTAATGGGGATTCAAATTCCAATCCCTCTTAGGCCAGGCTTGGGATCTTCAATCCCTCCTTGACTAACTTGCAGCTGGGATCACATCTCCAGCAGCTTCCTGGAGAAGGTGAGCAGCAGAAATGAGCAAATCTTTCCCCTGGCTGCTCTAATCCACAGGTGCTCTGTGCTTTTATGGACTCGGGTGGGCTAACCACTACCCCATTGATCACTGGTGAACTGGCCTACCCACTCCTCCCCATGCTTATGAAGCCATACACCAGTCACCTGATCCCAGAAATAAATTCTTCAATTGCTGGCTGAGCAGCTGATGGGTGGTGCTCGAATATGCCTCTGGATAGCTAATGGCACACTGGGAGTCCCTGGGGGGTCTTCCTTGACGTCACACTGAGGAACAATATATGAAGGCAAGGGGTGAAGCCTTCATGGACACTGAGAACTCCAGACAGACCCACGTAAAGGGAAGCCCCTGGAACTTCAGATGGTACCTGGCTGAAGCCCAGGCTGTGTGGTGGCTGGGAGGGGGAAACCACCACAAAGTTTTGTGTTGGGGGATCACGAGATCTGGCTGGGAGGTAGGAGCTGAGGCGTGGGGTCCTGAATTGGGAGTTCACAAATGCTGGCTGGGAGGAAAAAACAAAGCACATACGTTGTGTGGTGGGGATTGTGAATGACCCGGACTGAGGTCTGGACAGGAAGCATACAAGGAGCTCATTTCATAACTGTATAAAAGTAAACCTGAAAGTGCACAAACTGCACCAACTGTGCAACTGAGCTAAGGGTGCTGTGGGGTCATTTTGGGTGAACCAAGATCCTTGTCTACTGGTCTCCCTGGTTGCTGGGAGGGTCCCTGGGAGTGCTATCACATGGAAGCATGACCCCCAGTCTGAGCCGGATAGCTCTAAGGAGCAAAATAGCTGCATCTCCATGGGCAAGTCCAATTCCTCACTGCTAGCGAGTTGGTTGGGGGCAAGTTGCACTGTAGTCCATCATCCCATCTTGTCATCAAAGTTCAGGTACTTTTGTGTGGTGCTGCTGCCCTGCTGCTGGAGTGCAGGCATCTGGGAGGGTGGTGGCCTTTCCTCTCACCCCAGAGAAGGGACGGCGTTCCCCTGCAAGGAAGTTTTGCATACTTGCTGCTCAGACCTCTAGTCCTCACTTGGCATCCAGCCATACTGGGGGCTGCAAGGCTCTGGATGACCAGAGCAACTGGAGTATGAGCAAAAGTCCATGCATCTGCCCAGCCTCCCCATGATCCCACTGACCATCTGGTGGTAGTTGGTAGTCAAAGAAGGATGGTAGAGGATGGGCCAGAGGTCGCCCGTCTCCAAGGTCACCCATGCTGGTGTAAGGTTGGTGCCACTGCCTCTGGTCAGGTGAAAGAGGGTAGATGGCTACAGGGGCCTGTTGCCTCATTCTCATGGTGCAGTGATATTCCTCTACAGCAGTAGCCACCCTGTGCAGGAAGGACTTCTGTGACTCCAAAGCAGTAGCCAGCAAGGACCTGCATGACTCCACAGTGGACCGGAAGGATGCCTCGGTCTGAAGGACCAATTCCTGGACCCTCTCTAAGCCTTGCCCTGGCCCCTGTACCATTTCTAGTAACTGGCAGTCCTAAACTGCAAAAGTCCACTGAAGTGTTCTCAGCAGCTCCTCCGTGCTCGTAGGCTGAAGGCCAGCTCTCAGTGGTTGTGGCTTGGCATACGGATGACTTAGGTCCTCCAGCATTTGATCTTGGTGGTCCTGCCGATGTTTTCAGCTATGGGACATCTGAGAGGGATATCCCATAACTTCATAGCCTTTGGGCAGCATCGGCACTGGAGTCAAATGAGCTTTCTCGTACTGGAGAGAAGTCCAAAGAGAACAGAAAGCAGAAATGACCTTATGCTGCTTATGTTTCCATTTCTGAGATATAATGTTTATTGATCTATAATGGGATTTCAGCAAACACACAAACAGCTGCACAGAAAACGTGCACCATCAGCCAAGCAAACCTCGAATCTGTTGCAAACTTCTGAGACAGCATGAGAATAAAGCTGACTCCTCTTATCCTGCCCATTTTCATAGGCAAGTGAGACAAGAGAATAAACCAGGTTACAGTAAGTGCTCTCTCAGCTGGCTACTATCAGCTACCTGCTGGGCTCCCTCTACCCACAAACTACATGCTTTGCCCCCC
>NW_005841890.1:3488214-3497566 GCF_000455745.1 Alligator sinensis
ACGGATTACTGGCTATCCGTGCCCCCCGACCCCAATAACTTGACTGTCCCTGTCTTAGGGCACCATTTCTCTGCCCAACCTCCCCCTGGCAAGAGCATCCCATCAGTGCACAGCAGCTTTTCGAGACTGTAGATGGCAACCCTGCAAGATATATCCTGCTGCTTCTGCAAGCTCTTGTGCCAGCCCACGCCTCAGAGTCATGGAAGGGATCACTTGTTACAACAGGTGGACTTGTTTGTCCTTCTTGTGCTAAGTCTGGCAATGCCATGAGATATGCATGAGGCTTTGGAAATATTCCTACGCCTCCAGTACAGCTTCATAGCTCTGCCAGACTTTCTAAAACTAAAAGCAAAGATCCATCACATCGTGTACCAGGATCCCTCTTCCTCTCCCCCAAACTCTGCCCAGAGGAATGATGCTCATCCTATGCCCTACCTGAATGCTTCGAGAGGGGGATCTAGAATCCCCCTTTCACTACCATCTGAAGCAGCTGTGCCCTCAACCTTGTGATGAGGGAGGCAGCTACTGTCCTAAGCCCCAAAAGATGCTTTTCAGGGCATAAGCATACAGAAATACACAAAGGCTTTTACTTATGTGCTTTTGAGCTCCTGCATTTTTCCCCATATTATGTATGCACTGCATTCCCCAGGGCTGGTCCTGCCCTCAGCTGGCTCCCAGCCATATCAACAGTACCTTTGCAGGGGATGCGAATGCAGGGCATACAAAATGTCAGGAGAAATGCAGGACCTCATTTGTGTATTTTTGTATGCTTATGCCCAGAAAACCTGTCCTGGGGGTTGGATCCCTGTGTGGGTGGGAGCTCCACGGAGCCCACCCCTAGGGACTAGCACACGCAATTCAACTGGCAGTAACCAAAACTTGTGGACTGGGGGCGTGGGGAAGTGGCCCCCTTAAAGTCACCAATCTGCCCCAATACATAGAGGATACCCACAGAGGAAGAGGGAAGATTGGGTGGCCTGGGGATAGGGGAGTGGAAGGGCTGAGATTGGCTGTTGCTGGGCAGGCCAGGCAGGGGGTGGGGTAGGGGGGCAAGGTGAGTTGCTGTTGCTATATGGGGTGGTCAGGAGTGGGGCAGGTGGATTGTGTTTCCATTATGCAAAGTGAAGAGATCCATTAATCCTTAACTAGGCCACTGAACACGTTAACTGGCTCATTAAACCATAACTGGGCCACTGGCCCATGGACTAATTGTTGTAGCCTAAGCACCAATTCTCCCTGACTTAGCACTGTGCGAACACCATGTCCCCACCATACTTCAGGTAAACTGCAGGGGCAGGAAGGGAGGGGGCAATCTGCACCAACTGCAACCCTGGCAAACTAGCCACTTCACCAAACCAAGAGGCCAAAGGCACCCACAAGCCATGAGGCACCCTAGATCACATCCAAATCATGACACAACCCAAGACCCTGGGCACACCACCTGTCACCCTCTCCCCTGGGTGGAGGACCTCAAATTGTGTTCTGGTGACAGCTGAACACGTTACTCGACACGATTTGGAGATACGCCTCCCCTGAAAAGTCCTAACTCTGCTACAATATGAATGTACTTAGCAAGTGTATTACTGCTTGAATGTGTGGACACTCACATTTTAAGTGCACATAACACATACTAAGTATAACGTGCAACAAGGCTGTAACATAAATACATCTTTCTCAGTTCTTTTGAGTTGCATTTCAACATATCCACATTTGCTCAGCCAAGACAAACTGAAGCCACTGTGTGCTGTATCCAGGACAGCCCCAAAAGACCTCTCAAAGTTAAAAGAAAGCAAAATACACAGGTGTGTTGGTGCAGATGGAGACACATTTTAACATTTTTTTTTCCAGTGTTCCCAGAGTAGTAAAGCATTTTTTCCCCCCATGATTTGCTCATTTATCCATCAGTACTTTCAGCCACAGGTAAATTTATCTCGTTGAGCCATGGGCCTTTATTTCTTTCAGTTCTCTCATATAAAAAGAAAAAAAAAAACCCTCAAATGATGCAAGTCTGGGTCATGATAGGAAGTTATTTCATTTCACCACAAGAGGGAACACTGTACTACTTTAACCAAAAAACATGCCCAGTTGTGAGCTCTGCAAGGTGCATACCTTTGTGGTGTAATACTCTGTGTGTCTCACTGCCAACACAATATACTATGAATGCCACATAGACTGCCGTCTGCCTCTGGGGTGAAAAAGACACGGAGGTGCCCTATTTATGAAGCTACTTACATCAGGGGTGTCAAGCACAGGGCCCGTGGGCTGGAACGGGCCTGCAGTGTCAAGTCATCTAGTCCGCAGATTGTTGTCCCAACTCTTGATGCAATGGGGAACCGTTGCATGATGCAGACAGCGATCTGGACAAGACCCCCAGCATTGAAGCCTGAGCTCCACCATGACTTATTCTTACTCGGCCCTTGGCTGCTGCCCTGGGAACGTGCCACAGTGCCGGGCTTCCTCCATGGCTCTCACCCAAGTGCCCAGGTGGGTGTCATGGTGCCAGAGCCCCAGGACGAAGCCCAGTATTGTGGCATGTGTCTGAGACAGCAGCCAAGGACCAAGTGTTGGGTTTCTTCCCATGGTGCTGCTGGGGCTCCAGCACTGCAGCTCTCACCCAGATGCAGTACTGTGCCTCCAGCGCTGTAGCTCTAACCCAAGCCACGGTGGGATTCCAGCGTTGCAGCTGTCACCAGCTAAGCATCTGGCTGAGGGCCAAGGCACTGGAGCCTCAGAAACACCACTGGAAGAAGCCTGGCACTGCAGCTTGTTCCCAGGAACAGCCAGGTACTTGGGATGCTGGGCCCCTTCCTACTAGCCTTGGACCAGCCAAAGCAGGCACCATGTGCATGTGGGGTGGGGTGGCGGGAGGCATGGGCATAAATCTGGCCCACAGACCCAGCCTCACCATTCATCCGGCCTGTGGACTGGTCCCACACCACTTATCCAGCCCATATGGTCATATGAATTTTGACACCCTTGATTTACAGGAATAACACATTTACATAAATACATGCCCACACTGAGCCCCCCAAAGTGCCCCCCACACACCACTGAAAGCCAGAAAACAGGCCACTTAGCTTCTTCTGAAACACCTTCATTTTTTAGAGTACCACTTTCTTTAAAGCCAAAACAAGCTTTAAAGTTTAAAAAAGCTATTAACATATTGCAAACATGACACAAAAAACCTAACTCTCATAGAATCTCTTTAACCCTATTCCAGGCAAAATTCCTATTTAAAAAAATACTAGGAAATTGCCTCTTATAGGGCCTATATTTTTTTCCTTCTAAATAAATAAAGTGAGGGTCGCTAATGCTCAAAATAATAATGTATGTTTTCTGGATTAATGGATATCACATCTAAAAGAGAGGCTTTAATATTGAGTTACTGTTATTTTATTACATTATCTTCATTTTTTCTCCCAACGATTTAGATATTGCATTAACTGAAATAGCATAAGAGGATTTCAATAATCCTTAAGTGGAGATTCTAAACGAGGATGCCAGTCAGAATTCAAATAACCATAAAGACTGCACTCACAATTCTCCTATACATCATTAAAAACGTGAACTCAGTTGATCAAACAGTTGAACACTTCACCCAAGTGGAGATTTATTACTCGGAGTAACTTCAGAAATAAACAACACTAGGTCACATCAAAATTATTCTGATAACAAATCTTTAACTGCTGCTGTTTAATATAAATGAATAGTCCTTCATCTCATCTGTTATATCAGATTTAATAAATTGCAATCCAGAAAATATTAATACCATCAAATTTTTCAAGTCAATAATATATCCAAAATGAAACACATATTATTAAGAATACAAAAATTAGTCTGTACTCCGGATCAACATTTCCTCTGACATCAATACATGCCAACTAATAAGGAAAATGAAGATACTTTTCCAAGACAACGATGCCAATAATATACCACAAGTAAAATAAAATAAAATTCCTTAACTAACCAGAAGAATAGACCACTTTTTATAACTGTTTCCATTTCTAACTTCTGTGATTTGACAAACACAGTTTTGATGATCAAATATGAAAAAACAAGACTAAACCATAACACTTAGATACAATAAACTAATGCATTTGTTCATTAGCTTCAGAAATCAGTTTAGTCACATAAAACACCTTTTGCTCTCAGCAATCACCTAAAAACTGTTAACAAACAGAAATTAAGATCTCGGTGTCATGATATGGTGGTAGAACAGAACATTTCATAATTATTTTTTTTTATTTGTAAACACACAAATTAATACATATTACATAAAACTTGCCAATGATCTTTATTGAGATCCCAAAGCTATACTACTAATACAACTTTGCAACTGTACTTATATTCAGTATTAAAACAGTCAGGTGGGTGAGAAACTGGCTGCAGGATAGGACCCAGAGAGTCCTAGTGAATAGATCTGTCTCGTGCTAGCGAGAAATGGACAGCAGTGCCCCACGGGGGTCTGTGCTTGGATCAGTGCTTTTCAACAAAGAAATGGGCAGCAGTGCCCCACAGGGGTCTGTGCTTGGACCAGTGCTTTTCAACATCTTTATTAACGACATAATTAATGTTGTATATAAACAAAATCATAGGACAATAGGGACGTAGAGCTGGAAGAGACCTCACAAGCTCATCTAGTCTAGCCCCCTGCTCAAGGCTGGATCATCCCTGACTGTTCATCCCACCCAAGTGTCTGTCTAACCTGCTCTTAAAGTTTCCAAGCATGGAGATTCCACAACCTTTCTAGGTAGCCCGTTCCAGTGCCTGTCCACTCATAGAAAGGGCCTCCTAATCTCCAGCCCAAATTTCCCCTGCTGCAGCTTGAAACCATTGAGCCCAGGTTCCTTACAGTCACAGAGAAAACCCTGTTTCCATCATCTCTATAACCACCGTTCAGGTATTTGAAGACTGGTATCAAAACCCCATCAGTCATCTGTTCCCCAAGCTAAATAACCCTGGTTCTTCCAGCCTGTCCTCAGAAGTCTTGCCTCCAAGGCTCCTAATCATTTTTGCTCTCCTGCACTAGATTCTTTTCAAACTGTCCATATCCTTCTTGAAGTGTGAGGCTCAAAACCATACACAATATACTGTATGAGGTCTCACCTGTGTTGACTAGAGAAGAAAAATCCTCTCTCTTGATTTGCGAGTGGCATTCCTAATACAACCCAGTCTGTTGTTGACTTCTTTTTTTTTTTTTTTTGCCCAACAAGAGCACACCGTTGGCTCATATCCAGTCTATGGTCCACAGTAACACCCAGGTCCTTCTCTGCAGTACTGCAACCAAGCCAGTCACTCCCCAGTCTCTGTATGTGCCAATCAATGGTTATTCCATCCCAAGTATAGGATTGATTTAGGAGGAGAGGCTGAGGGCACTGGGCTTATTTAGTCTGGAGAAGAGAAGACTGAGTGGGGGACATCCCAATCATTTCAGTTCCCCATGAGAACCAAGTTTGGAAGGTTACATACATTGTTTAAAGAAGGCTTCATCTACCTCCTCTTGGTTTGGAGGCTGTAGCAGACACCTACCATGACATGTCCTCTGCTGCTTTCCCCTCTTACCTTCACCCTGAGGCTTTCAACAGGCCTATCTTCCCCTTCATACTCTTCAATCAAAGATCTTAAAAGCATTACAAAGACTGGAGAGAGATTCTCACTAAATGTGAACATGTGTCACCATGCATACTATCAAATACCAAGAAAGATGAGGGAAATATTTTCTGTCTCATTTTTCAGTGTTTTATTGGTGAACTCAAAAGCATTGGGTGAAATCCACCCCATCCACTTCACAGACGAGCTTACAAACTTCACTTCATAAATCTACTGGATACAAAAAATCATGGACTAAATATAGACATTGGATTGGTGGCACATTATAACCTGCCTGCCATCCGATAACCACAGGTAACCCCTCTACATTTTACCAGCTACTTTCTAACACCAGATCAACGTTCCCACCCTTCCCCCCCACAACCTACCTGTCTCTCACCTATTGTCTCCTATGGCCTCTGATCCTCACTGCCACACACCTGCATTTTCACAGGCCTGCATTTTGCATATTGGCTTCTATTCCATCCAGAAGAGCACAAAACAACAGTGGACTCTCCCAATGCCTGAAGAAGGGTGTTTGTGCCCAAAACCTTGCAAAGAACAATTTTTTCCAACTACTTAGTTGGTCTAGTAAAACATATCACATTTATCCAAAGAACCTTGTCTGCCTATGTCCTTAAACTAACACAAGTAGAACCAACACCCCACCTGCCTAAAACTCAAATATCTGGACTGGACGTAAGGAGGGTGTAGTGTTCAGGAGGTGAAATCTAGCCCTCTACCCAGAGCATAGGTGATTTTTGCCAATTAATTCAGTTAAAAGGGGGAGGGTATTGTCATTTCTGCGAGTCTTTCACAGCAACAAGGACAGAAAAATATTTTAATCAAATAGCATATAACTGTGCCATTGCAAAGTTCTCTGAAACACTCAAGACACATTGAGGGGGTGATTTTGTTTTAATTGGCTAGATTTCAAGCTAACAAATGGCATCCCTTTGAGTAAGTCTCAATGCATTATTTCATATACGGAACACCAGGTTCTAAACAGTAGCACCACTGTAATACACACCTGGAAGCCGAGAAGTGCCACTGCTGTAGCAGAAAGGAGGGGGCAATAGTGTTTTAGCAGAGACAGAGAGAGACAGAGAGACGGCATTACCTAATAAAAAATTCCCAGAGTTAAATTTTACAATTCTATCCCCTCTGGCAGTGTATGCTGGCAAAGCGGGTGGAGTTCAGTAATTGAAATAACCTATCCAAAGATCCATTTTTATAGCTGGCCCAACTCAAAATGTCTTTTACTTGGCTCCTTCTTAAAACAAGACAAAATGTTGGCATCAGAAACAAATTCTGCATGCCTGCCACCGATCAGCTCTTCCGTTGAAACCTCAAGAGCAGCAGCACCATCCCACTTAATTCTAACAACTACCTCTGTCCCACACGTTCCACATATAGATGTAGCTGCATGAAAAGCAACACTTTTTTACTTTGTTTGTTTTAACAAAATCATGAGTAATGCATCTAATTATCCCATTGCATATGGTGCCTAAGGCTTTATAACCACCACAGTACAAGGCATTTCTCTGCCCACCAGATTATTGGATTTTACTTTGTCTTTTATGATAAGGCAATGCTATTTTTCTTGGAGAAAGAACAACCCTTCCTTCCATCTTTGCCACCATCATTAGGGCCTAGGCCAACTTTCCAAATAATCCTGACCCAAATTCGGGGTGGCAGTCTGATTCATTGATCTACCATCAACCTCTGCCTCTACTGAGTGAGGATCAGTACTACAGATACAAGTTATCTGAGTGAAGACACCACCAGAGCCAGATGATCTGATCCTTTTAATGGTGTTAGCTTTAAAAAGGAGATCCAATATATAGCTGGCCACCAGCAAGTGGAAGGTAGCAGGAAAGAACAAGTGTCAAAGTAGATGTGTGTAAGAAACCGAAAGTGGGAACAACCTGCTTGAACTCATTCAGCCACAAGCAATGAATAAATGTATCAAATGGCAATAACAGTAAAATATATGGGAGTGAGGTTCTGTGGCCACTTCTGGAGGAGCTCAGACTAGGTGATAAATCTGGTCTTAAACTATCTAAATATATGTTGAATTTTACAACAATTACATGTGTACTAACAAAACTAGGAAACTACTGAAAGAAACATGGAGATTTTGGTGAGTTTTTTGGTCCCCCTCCCATACTTACCTTCCTAACAGACACCTTTGCAAAACATATATACCCCATGTTCCCCAAATTTAGTTATGTAACATATAACTGCTCAATGTTTTGCAGTTTGTTTGGGTTAGTAGAGCCTAAGAGATATATCTAGTACCCTCAAGTCCATTTGCTTAGGACATTACAGCCTTAGGCAGTTTCTTAGGAGCTGTTACTCAAAAGAATCATAGAAAAGTGAGAAACGGTAAGAGGCAAGTGTTTTCGTGGGTGATATCTTCTATTGGATGAACTTCCTCAGAGACATGAGGAAATGTATTGTCATACACAAAAGCTTGTTTGTAGGCCTCCCAACTATAGAGTTGTCCAATAAAAGATATCCCTCACAAATATCCTTACCTCTTGCATTTATCCTGGACCATCATGGCTATGACATGACCCAAATACTACCATAACGTGGAGGAATTTAAAGACATTTGTTAATAAATGCACCCATATGAACACTACAAAAAGCGGCATATGAAATTTGTGGTAAAAATTCCAGAGATATGACCCACACCGTGGCCTGTGCTGGCACGACTCTTTCTTGTGTTCTCAGTAAAAACAGAAGAGAGGATGTCCTGGTCTGGCATCTAAGAGTCTGTGCATTGACCCAAATCCCCCTTTTCTCTACCATGCACCTCTGCCTGCCCCGCTCCTCCCTGCCTTCCCCACCCTGCTCCCCCATGCAGCCTGTCCCCTTATCCCTCACACTCCATGCCTATGTCTCCTAGGACTGTGCGAAGCTTTGGTAGGCAATTTGATTCAGAGGAGATTCGGCCCAATTTGAGGACTGAATCTCTGAATCTGAATCGAATCCCCCGCCTGGCCCCAGCCTCCTGGCACTTTATTAAAAAAAAACAAAAACAGAAATCCCTGCACTCACTGGCTGCAGAAGTGGTGATTGGGGCCTCTGGGCACTGATGGCAGAGCACTCCCAGCTCCCTGCACAGTGCAGGTTAGTGGGGCACAGTGCGGACTGCACCCCACCCGCTCGGCTCCCATGTGGCAGCTGACCCATGGCACGGTTGCAGCAGGGCTTGGCAGGGTGCCGCACACTGTCTGGGAGCTGGGGCTGCTGGGGCCGAGTGGTGCTAGACTCCAGCTGACACGTAGAGCTGACACGTAGAGCTGCTAGGCAAATCGAACAGGGGGACGGGGAACTGAATCAGGGACTGGAGAACTGAACCAGTTCAATTCTCCAGCCCCCAGCTTGATTTCCCAGCTCCTGGTTCATTTCCCCAGACCCCAGGTCGACTTGCCTGGGAGGTGAGGCAGGTCCTCATATCAGCCAAAGCCCAGCACTGCTCAGCCTGAGTAGCCCCAGTTCCCAGACAGCATACAGCACCCTGCTGAGCTACACTAGACCCGCGCCATGGGGCACCTGCTGTGTGGGTGCCAGGCGGGGGGGGTGATCTCCGCTGCCCCCACTCCCCCATGCTATGTGGGGGGTTCTTCGACCAGTGCTCAGGGGCCCCAATCACTGCTCCTGCAACCAGTGAGTGCATGGCTTTTTTTTTGTTTTGTGTGTTTTTTAAGTGCCTGGAGGCTGGGGCAGGGGGGGGGGGGGGGCAGGAAGGGGA
>NW_005841890.1:3497595-3506282 GCF_000455745.1 Alligator sinensis
GAGGCAGGCACAGCAGGAGGAGCCACAAAACAACCTTCAGCCGCCCTGCTGTGCCTGAGTCTCCCCAGCCAATATGAATCACCAAATCTATCTGAATCAGCACCAAATCTTCCAAAGCTGATTCAGCCGAATGGATTCAGGACAGTGATTCAAATCTCCAAATCAAATCACTGTCCTCCTAGTTGGCCAAATCCAAATCCGAGTCAAATACTTCCCTACTCACACAGGCCTAATGCCTGCCCCCATTCCCCCCCTCACCCCCCCACTTACCTTCTGCTGCAGCTCTGCTCCTATTTTACAGTCTAATCATTATCCAGTATAACTTTCTGAGCACTCCATTTTAATTTGACTGAGATTTTTATATCAGTTGCAAATCAGAGCTTCATTTTTAATTATGGATAGTATCTATTATGATAGAAGATTGATGCTTTTTCTTTGGCTTTTATCAAAATATCTCTGGATAGCTCACATGCGCACTGCAGAATTTAAAACTTTCACTTAGGTGCCTGAGAAGGGAGGTTATGTGGGGAGGGGAAAAGAGACAGAGACCCTAAGCTCTAGTTTACAGACAGAGCTGCAGCAGTTTATCTCAAGCTATGACTTCCTGTAGGCTGTCTCTACACTAGAAAGCTCTGCTTTGTTGGCTTAAAGTGAGTGACAGTATTATTTAACTGGGCTGTGTACACACAACTTCATTTTCTAGCACTGCGCATTCTCAGTGCAAGCAGTTCAGATGACAGAAGGTAAGTGCACCCTGGCTAGAAGTTGGGGACTTACACTGCTATCCCACTTGATATACCCAGGCTGGAATTCTGAGTGCACCCAATTCTCTGAAGCACATAGCCCAGCTCAGGGCTAGAAAGCATGCTGGGATGCTGGGGGACGCTGATTTAACTTGAACCAGGAAGGGGTTTGGGACAGAAGCTGCATAAACCAGTTAACCCAAATCTGTTAAATCTGATACCACATTCAACCAGGATAATCTTAAACCAGTTTCAGCCATTTTCAACCTGGTTTATGTGCATTGAGCTTCTGTTCTGTTACAGGTTTAAACCAGTTTCTGATTCCGGTTTATGTGTATCTTCTGTCCCTAGCCTAGGTGTGTATGTGGACACAGGTAAACCTGTGGAAGCAGAAGGCAACTTCTACATTACAAACCTTTTGTCAGTAGACCAGAACCAAAAGGATGTTTTCCAATTGCTTTAGTTAGAGTGCAAGACCCAGAGCACATTCCATGTGGATGTGCTCATTTTCATTATCATGCATTGAATAAGTGTTTAAGCTAAACCAAAATGAGCCACCCCAACAGAAATAAGAGTGCCCACAAATGTTCTATATGTAGACAAAGCCTAAGAACCATTCAGACACCCATTGGATGATCTCGCACTTCCTCTTCCTCTCATTAAGTAAACTCTGGACTTCTTCAGGACAATCCCCTTTGGTCAACTTGACATTTAAAACACAATCAAGGTAGGGAGAACAGATCAGCTTGGCAACATGCTATAAAGGTCAACAAATTCAGGATCTATTTTTGACCACTGCAGAACTATACAGAAATTGCAAACAGCATCCTACTCTAAGCCATTCTGCCCCTTCCATGACATCTTTGTACTTTGTCAAGCTACTTTTGTTCTCAAACGTTTGTTACAATGAATTGTACAAGGACCAATTCACAACACACATACCTTCTGCTGACTGCAAACTAGCTGTGCACTTAGTTTGTTATTACTGTGATCGTTGTCAAAACTGTAGGATTAAAATATAGTCTCAGCATCTGAAGACCAAGAGGTGTCACGTATTAGGTACAATGCTTGAGGATAATCAAACAACAAATTAAAACATAATTCTTTGTTCAGTGAGCAGGTTATCCAAGAAATTCTAACAGGAATAAGTTTGACTGGCTGCACTGACAGATTGTCAAAATTATGATGAATTTTCAGTGGTGGATGTGGGGGAAAAGATGCACAAAACATACATGCCTGACAGATGAGGTATTTTTCCTCTTTTAAATCTCTAAGACTGCAGTAGAAAAGCTAAATACATCAGGTTGAGCATATTTTCCAAGTCGGTTTAACCCTGCATTGTAAAATGGCAAGGCACCCATTTTCACATGGCAGATAAATAAAATTGTAAGGGTTAATTTTCCTATTTAGGTGCAGGAAGGGTACAAGTTCATTGTAATCATTAGACTTACCCACCTACCCACCTCATGTCACTATGCCTGGGGAAGAAAAAAATATATATATATACAACTTAACATGTTCACTTTCAAAAGTTGAAATTACTGGAACAATGGAAACCCTACAAAATCAGTAGATCCCAAATTCTTCCATGCTTTAATTAAAAATAGCATCTCAACCCAATTATGTTTCATGCCTAATAAATACATTTTTGTTGTTTCTTTTCTGGTCTGATTTTAAAGCGAGTATGGCTGTTTGCCCCACACTCTAAAGGCAGGTATTCAAATAAATGAAACTATGGACAGATAACCAACTTGAGGTGTGAAGAGCCTGGTCCTGCCTCACACAACTCAGAAATAATGTGCCAGCCCTACACACAGCTATTGCAAAGCAGAAGTAGAACCTATTATGACTCTTATACCATCTTTCTGGCAGATTATGCCCCCTGATTATTTCCAGAAACAAACAAAAGATCTGATTTATGAGGAAAAATTCAAGGGCTTTGTCTCTAAGGTCTAACAATAAGCTGGTTTGAGCCAAATCAGTTAAGTCTGATAGTACATTCAACCAGGTTTATCTCAGACCGGTTTTGGCCATTTTGAAACTGGTTTATGTGCACTGAATGTCTGTTCTGTTACAGGTTTAAATCAGTTTCTGATCACTTAAACCGGTTTATGTGTAATGTCTGTCCTTAGCCTTTGTGACAGCGCTCCTACAGGCCATCTACTTACTCCATGGACACTCAGAGAAGCTAGACTACTTCAAAAACATCTCCCAACTTAATTGAGCATGTCAGGCCTTTGTAGGAATCAGATGTTCACCAGACAATTATATGATACCTAGAAAACCACCAACCCCCAAACACTTCCTAGCAGAGCTCCGCTGCAGAATGAGGCTGGCCAGCTGCAAGCCTCCCTGACCCTGAAAGCAGTTGACCACCATGCAACAAAGTTGATCATTCATATAATTTAAAAAGCACTGTAATGTTAGCAGACCAAAAGAAAGCCATCGTTAGAATTAATAAGATTCTTTCTGTTGAGAAATTGTCTCCTTGCAGATGCCAGTGTAATTACAAACCTACCCAAGCCCACCCTCCTCCCATACTTTCCCAATTTGTTTTAAGAGATGCAAACCAGCTGGGTCATTTAGCTCCAATGAGATGCTGTCAAACCGTCAGGAGCTTGCCTGGATGTATTATTGCTTTTGTTACTGAGGCTGCCCAAAACGGTCTGCATGAATAATGTAGAATATTTAGCTGGAATATTTAGTGTTAGATTGCACCAGTGAACATCTATTATGTGGCAGCAGATTTTGATAACTTTCTTGTAATCTCTACTTTACATTTAATTATGGAGGTAGAGTGTCATTTTTTTATCCTAACATCAAGAAAAATTAAATCTTAAAGACTGAACATCTGTTGTGCTGAAAAAAATACCCCAATTTAAAAAAAAAATGTGGATATATTATTTTAGCAATAACACTCCTTTAGCACAGATAGCACTTAACATTGCTCCATTTTAATATGTATTTTATTTTTTAATTTAGCCTTAGCACTTTTCTAACAATTTATGCGATTTATAATAGACTGGAAGCATCCGCAGAAGCTTTAAGCATGAAATCTTAGCCACCATAAAATCTGTTTTTGACCTTGCTTAATTCTGATTTCATACTGAATTTACTTGCAAACTTAGTTTTTGTCATATAACCCTAGAAGAAGGAAAGAAGCCTGTATCAACCCCAAGACTAATGTTAATTCCTGACAACAAGAGGAGAAAGGGAGAGTTAACTGGAACAGTTTGATGCCTTTTCAACATACATGGCAACAGAAACAAAAATAAAAAGAAGTAGACAACTGGACAAGTGCACTTCCCACAGGAAAGCAGTTGAGGATGAGCTTATCATTAAACAATTGCTCAGTCAATGCAATTTAACAGCAAAATTAAGTGCTTTCGTGAACGGAGTGGATAAGAGAAAATTGCCATATTCTTTTACGGGAAATCTCAGATCTGAAGCTAAGGAAGATTATTAGGACATATAGCAAAAATGAAAGCACCACAAACACTCTGGGATTAGAAAAGTAGCATTTACATGATTATTAAATCTATCTTTCATAATTAAAAAATAATTTAAGTGCTAGAGACAGTGACACCAGTGGTTGAGGCTGCTCAACACAAAAACACTGGTTTTGGTTGCTTACAACTTTAACAAATTTTGTTCAAGTCTGTAATTTTCCATTCTGCGTGCCTGCTTGAGGCTGAATTTTTTTTTTTTTTTTTTTTTTTTTTTAAGTTGAATAAGAATCATTCAACTATTTCCAAAAAAAATTATGGAAAAATGAGTTGTTTTGATCGTTGTTTTTTTTATATGCCAGCTGTTTTATTGAAGAATTGTAGCATCTCCATGATTTGGAATAAGGACTTGACAGTTGGCAAAGAGCAAGAGGGGGACTTCAGGGCTGTGGACACTTTTCTTTTGAAAAATACCAATATTTACTTAATTACAAACCTTCAAAGCAACTCTCAACTACTGAGGAAACTGTCCCAACCATTCACCAGTTCTTTCTCTAATTTCCTAATCATTTGACTTCAGTTTCTGGTGGGGGAGGTAGAAGGGGGAATAGGACTGGGTTTTTTTGGTGAGGAAGGCAAAGTGTGACTATGCAAAAGGCAACACATTTGCAGAGCAACCACTAGTATGTTGCCTTTGTAATTTCATTCCACATATTCCCATCTGTAGGAAAGGGAGCAAATGATATCATCCCCAGAGAACCAGGGCACACAGGTATTTTAGGGTAACAATATCTGCAAAACTGCCAAAATGAGCTCTGGATGGCAGGTCAACAGGAAAGCCCCCACAATGGCACCCACAGAACAGACCCCAAAGATTCAAGTAAAACTTAGCAAATCCCTGCCCCAAGAAAGTAGAAGACCTGCAAAGAATGCAGCCTTCAAGTTTTTTAGTAGCTTTTCATAAATGTAAGGGAATAAGCGTCTAGTCAATCACACAGACTACCCCCGTTTAAATACAGGCATACACTTGTGTATCAAAGAATCAGGGTCTAAAAGAGTATAGATTAAAATGCTGATTAGGACCTATGCAAACATTAAAGAAAAAAAAAATATTACTAGCAAAGGCCTACAGGATAATCAGCACCCTGTTGGAATATTACTGCATATGCTGATACACCATAACTCCTACACCACAAACCACCTGAAAACAATGGCTTGCAAGATGGAAATCTCTTTTAAGATCCATACATTTCAAACTGCCAAAGGCATTTTCTGAATACAAGATGCAATCTGAATGCTCATCTGTCATATGTGAAAAGTTCTGCCTTTGGCCATTTTAGAAGCAAGGCAAAAAGAGGTCAGATTTCCATTACAACACTATTATGCTAATCTTTTATAAAAAAGAAGTCTAAGAAGAGATCCAGGGAAAGCTTTGTTAATGTACAAAAATTTACCTTAAGAGGGCAAACCTTAATTTATCTTTTCTTTTCCTGTAAGGCACAGTATATGGAAAAAAAACCCTCTTTTGTGTAGAAAAAGACACTCAAGGGCTCCCTCTTTGGTGTCCAAAATTCAAAACTTCAGTTACTGTTTTTAAAGCTATGGAAGTACACTGTAACCCATTTCTGATATTACTTTAGACCTATCAAGAGAAAATGCATTGATTTTGGCTGGGAAAATAAGCTTTCTATGTAGCACTTCACAAATACTACCCAAATTCAACCATTTTTTTGTGTAAATGAAAAGCTTTCCAATTTCTGAGCCGTAAGCCCATCACATGAGATGAATGGTCCTGCAAAAACATTGCATTTAATGGTCAGGTCAATACGGATAATAAATTAGTGACATAATAAATCACCTTTGTCTCAGACAAATACCTTATCTGCCTTGTACTAGGTCACCTTCTATAACCACCACTATTTCACATGCCAAAGAAGAGACATCAAGATGCAACATTTCCCTCTGATATTTAGTGTTCCTTGATGTCCAGTGGCAAAGTAGACAACAATAAGCACCGATACACAGAGCACCACATATTTTAACAAATTCTGAGAGTGGCCTATTCTGTGTACTCAGAGTCACCATAGGTTATGAGTAGGGCCTGGTTTAAATTGCAATTTTGCATTTTTCGTGAAAATCATGAAATTAAATGATTTTTACAAAACCTGCGATTTGAAAAGAAATGCCACAATATGGACACTTTCTGGGGAATTCCCCAGCCAGCAACAAAAGCCTAGCAGCCCAGGGGAGGGAGAAAGGGTTTACAAAAGGGACAGGAGGAGGAGAGAGTTTGGGAATGAGTAGAGGAGGGGCTGTTTGCTCCTCGGAGCAGGAAAATTAGGGTGTGGGGCACCTGGGGGCTGCCTTGGCCAACAGCCCTGGAAATAGGTAGGGGAGGGGCTGTTTGCTCCTCTGGGTGGGAAAATTGGGATGCTGGGGGTTGAGGCCCAGACAAGGGGGAGCCTTTTCAGCAGTGATCAGAGGCCTCTACTGCCACAATTAAACCTGACCCAATGGGGGGGAGGGGACATGATCTGGGTATGAAAATGGTGGCCCCCACCATGATCAGGCCATGATATTTAGCAAGTTGGGTCCAAGATTTAAACCAGGCCCTAATTATGAGCAGGGATCCTAGTTTTCTTTGTTTGAAAATTGAAAATTCTCTGATTAAAAACACAAAATCCATTATTAAAATGAAAGGTCTCTCTCTCTCTCTCCACACACGCAGAGGTATCAGTTGAACACAATGTTTTACTGATATATTTACAGTTTTAAAGCAGTTTGGAAGCCTAGCAGTGCCTCAGTCACTGTAATAAAATCAATTCTAAATACCTATGTATTTTGGCATTTGATTTGGGGTTTTCATAATGGAAAAAGCAGAGCTCCTGTTCCCCCTCTCATTTACCAGGATGCAGGTCCAGCTGCGGTTGTCTGTCACCACCCCCACAACCTGCTTTTACTGCTGAGCAGCCCTGATGTGTCGTTTCCCCTCACTCTCAAGCCACAGCCCCCCCACGGCCCTGCCAGTGCCCCTCACTCCCTGCCTACCCCTCACTTGCTCCCTCCTGGAAGCAGCTCCCCCCCCATGCACCAGGATGATGTGGGGGAGGGGTGTGGAGTGTGTGGGGAGGTGGCTATGGGAGTATGTGAGTTTTGTGGGCAGGTTTGGGTATATGTTTGGGGTTTGTGGTGCAAAGTCCCCACTGCCGGTAGCTCAGCAGAGCCCCTGCTGGCCTGTGCCTCTGGCTGGGTCTCAGGGCCTGCACATGCTGACATGATGTCAGCTCAGCCCACTGGCACGTGTCTTCGCACCAGACCAGGCTGGCTCCATGCCAGCTTGGGCAGTTCATGGCATTGCAGGTGGAAGTTGCATGCCATCAGGCTGGCCGGACTCCATTCCTCCACATGCAGCTTCTCACTAAAGTGCTGGAAGCCACACATGAAGGCACAGAGCCAGTTGGCTCGGCCCAATGGCATGTGGACCAGGAGCTGCATGCCATCAGGCCAAGCGGGCTCTGAGGTTCCAGCACCCCATGAGAAGGCACATCTGGAGGCAAGCAGGAGCCCACTTGGCCTGATGGCACACAACTTCATGCCTCCATTTGCGGCTTCCTGCCCAGCCCAATGGTGCACGGCTCTTAGTCCATGCACCATCAGGCTGGCCCTCCACATGGGGCTTCCGGCACTCCAGAGGGAAGCCACAAATGGAGCCACGGTGTTGCACGCCATCGGGCTGGTGGGCTCCTGCTTGCCTCCGCACGCAGCTTCCCACTGGACGCCTAGGAGCTCCACATGGAAGCACAGAGCCCACCTGGCCCAATGGCGCATGAACAGGAGCAACAGCATGGCACCTGCCCTAGCCTACAGCATGCCATGGGGTCCCTTGAGCTGCAGCACTGCACCATGGCCACTGCCACCTCACAGGAACAGGCAGCAGGGATGATGCCCCAGCTATTCGACACTGCTAGGCATCTGCCTGCTGACCCCACCCCTGGCAGGGCATGGGGATGGTGCCCAGGTTCTCCCAAGCTGGCCTGAGAGCACTCACAGACATCTCCCCACTCCCTCAGCCCCCACCCACACCCCCACAACCTGGCCCCAAACCTTTCCCCCCAGCGCTGGCAGTCACCTGCACCCACCTGACCCACAGGACCCTCCTGGTGTCCCCAGTCCCCAACCCATAGGCCACCACCAGCCCTAGCCTTACCAGAGGGGGCCTCCAGCTGGTCTCCAGCCCCCTGTAAGCCCCACTTATTCCAAAGGCTCCAGGAGGGAAAGTAAGTCTCAGCCAAGTCCTGGCTGACTCGAGAGACTCAGGCCCACCCCATCCCCTTTGCCCTCCCCCCTCAGAACAGGGCTTAGGGTTTTACATCCTTTATGCAAGAAGCTCTTGCAGGCTGGAACTCTGCCAACCTGCAGAGAGTTCTTTGCAAAGTGGAAAATCCATGTGCTTCTCCCTTAAAATGAAACATCGGAGGCGGGGGGGGGGGGGGGGGGG
>NW_005841890.1:3506292-3512155 GCF_000455745.1 Alligator sinensis
CGGTCTCTGTTAAAACAGAAAATCCACATTTTTTCCATGAGAAACAGAAAACCCAGATCCCTGGTTACAAGTAAGCATCATATGCCAATTGACAATGATGCAACCTTAAATGGTTACCACCCAGAGCTCTTTGTCAGAAGATACATATTGCTTCTGAAAGGACAACAGATCTACATAACCCAACTGGTTACTCCAGATTTTTTGAAGCAGAAATAAAGTGTCTTTGTTGAGAGGAGAGAGAGAACTTTTATAAAAGTTTTTGTTTCCCTTTTCAGATAAAACAAAAAAAAAATAAATGCTTTATCTACTCTGATCACCAGGTGTTGTTCACAATACAGAAAGAAACAGGTACAGAACTGAATTATAAAGGGCTTCACTGTTTAACTCTGGGACTACAAAGTACTCTCAAATGCTTGCCAAACGATCCCATAAACCATGTCCCTCTTGTGAGCTGTATGTAGCCTCATCAGAGCAACAAATGAGACTTTTCAATTCCATGAAGATACAAGGAGGAAATGGTTTCCTTTTCAATAGATAACAACATTTCTGTTGCTAGTGCAGTTCTTCTCTCATTTAAAATAAAAGGAAAGACACAAAATAAGGAAGCAACATGTTCTCCAGCACCTGAGCTACTTAAACTGGAACTAGATTTAAAAATTCTCTTTGAGTTTTCTCTTCATCAGCTACCTGGAATTCTTTTTTATATACACATAACTTACTCATGGTTTCATTTTCCTCCTCCTAGTTGGCTTATCCTAATGTTCCTTCCTGGGGTCCACATGAGTCCCAGGGAGCTGGGTAAAACATGCATGGTGACTAAGGCTACTTACAGGTATAATTTCTCTACCAGGAAAATCATCACTTTCCTGGTAGAAACTTGGAGCACACAACCATTTACTCAATTTCTCCTCAAGAAAATTTGTCCCTTCTGAGAGAAGGACCTTCCCGGTTGACACCAGGAAAGTCCTTGATCTGTGGTGGAATGAGGGAGTTTTTCTCTGCCCCTCCGGGAACGGGAGGAGTAGAGCAACAACTGCTCCCTATGCCTTCCCCAGAATCATCCCAGTCTGAGAAAGGCATGGGGAGCAGGGAAGAGAGGGCAGCTGCATGCTCAATGCCTATAGTGCTTCCTCTCTCAGAAAGGTTTCTAGGGTACAAATGTCTCAAAAATTCTCAGTGCTATAAAAGACTGCCTGTTCATACCCAGAGTCCATTAAGCCTACACTTTGCAGGGAGACTGCAAACTACTACTGACAATGAATGAGAAGGTGCTGGGCAGCAGTTCCTATTTTGATCTCTATGCCGCAGAATATTTGGGGGCGGGGGGGGAGGTTAGGGTTAGGGTTTTCCTCTTTATTACTGTTGCTTATGTTCCACCTTGTAAGGTGACTTAAATTAAACTCCAAGCTTAAGTGAGTTGAGATATTGTATCATTTTGACAACCAGTCGCTATTAGTTTCCTGCCCCACTTTTGAAAATTTCATCGTCTCTTGCAATTACGAAAGGGAACAGATAGAAAAATATTTTCCATCACCACCAGCCCTATGGTTATGCCATTGTTCCTTCAAAAATGGATCATGCAGAATCTGCAATACTAATAAGGATGCATGAGAAAAGAACTCTCATTCTTAAAGAATAGTTTGAGTTTAGAGAGCAGCCACTGGGGGGAGGGGGGGCGTTATTTGTTAAATTCATGAATTTGGTGTGGGCCAGGGACCCCCTAAAAATATTGACTCATCTTTAATGCTCATGCAGGACTGCATTTGAAATCTTTTCTTTATTTGTAAATATGGTAAAAATGCTCAACAAGTTGGGGAACAAGAATAAGGTGACCATATTAAAATACCTTTCAGAAACCAATTATTTACAGGTTTATTCTCAAAGCTGGCCCAGATCATTCTATGAAACAGAGAACTCATCCGTAAAAGTAGAAAGAAATTTGACAGAGGTTTGAAGAGCTGACCTTAAAAAAAAAACAAAAAAAACAATTACAATCTGCACAGGGGACACTTGGGGGGATCCATGTACTAAAGCATGGATGGGTGTTTAATCTGCTCTATGGTGAAGGCCATAGCTAATGATCCTACTGAAACAAAATTAAAAAAAAGCAAAGAACACATCTTTCACTATTCATACGGATTTTAATATGGGGAAAATAATACAGAAAAAATGTGCTTGTCTAATAAATGTAGAAGTAAAACCAAACCAATATACACTAAAAACAAATAATCCCACTCAATACAGTGAATGCCCTTTTGGCATCCAAACAGAACAACAGGAGGAATATCAGAATAGCTGCATGATTCATATGACACATTTAGTATGTGTTCAAAACAACAGTGATTCATCAAAATCCAATTTGATTAAGATTGATGATTTTATTATCAAAATTCAGCTGCTGAATGCAAGTCAAGGGGTCAGAGAGGCAGTAATGCAGACTAAAAGGAGCCTGATCCTATAGCCTAGTGATTGTGGTGCTTGACTGCATGGGGGGAACAGGAGACATCTGGGTTCCAGCCCCTGCTGTCACGATCATTCCTGTTTTTAGCCATCATCTGCCTAATGTAAAATGCATAAAGCATCCAAATAGCCAAGATGTGACAATATTCGTGTCCTTTTAAGCATGCTGGACCTTAAGTCTGAGGTGCCTTTGTAGGCCTCAGTCTGTCACCTGTACAGAGAATCTGTTGTGTTAGGGAACAAGCACAGTCAGCATCAAAAAAGGTCCCATTAACAAATTAGTATTCCCTAGGCAGTGAAGGTAGGAAGCCTCCACATAGTTCATTTCTGTTCACCTGTAATCCATCATGTACAAACAAAATGTAAAAGCGGTCACTAGCAGGCTATACAAGCTCCTAGAAATATCCTAACATTATGGTGAGCAGGAGAGTATGGAAAAATGCATTTTTAATCACAAAGGAAGTCAACAGCTTCACTTTTTTAATGGCCAACTCAGTAACACACACACACACACACACACACAAACTGCAGCTGATGCCATATAAATAGCCAAAAAGGATGAACGTGTGAACTAACCCTGTCTAAATCTGAGCTAGTGGTTCAAGGGAGAATAAATATTTAAATGTGCTGTTCAAAGCAGTAGGTGTAAAATTAAAATTATAGTGGCCTACTTTGTAGTGAATAGGTGAAATTTCAATAAAAAAGCATTTTGAATTCAGGGAATTAAGGTCAGTCTGTGCAGTAAGTAGAAAATTTAACTGAAGCGCCTCCAGCTCAGCTGAGTGCATAGATATCGATATCAATATCGATATTCCCTGCCGCCCCCAATATAGCAGTTTCCGAACCAGGAGATGGGTAATCGTGAAAATTCTTGCAGGGTTGGGGCTATATAATTGGGTTCAAGCATTCAGGATCAGTCAGGTTTTTTCTCCTAACTCCATCATATCCCCCCATTCCCAAGACATTTTGAAGAAATGTGTGTGCAAGATGTGATCGTGAGGAAATGTATAAAAACATCCCTTACATTCTGGTATACAAGAGATTGCAATAGAGGTTCTCCATCATGTTAGATCCAGGGCACCCCTTGTTAGATGCAAGGCACTGAGCCAAAAATGCCAGCTCTTATCCTTTATTTTGATTACAGAAAAAAAGTAGAGAAATTCAAATACTGCAACAGGTCAGAATGCTTTTGACACTGCAGATTCCTATTTGAAATCTTTGGTTTATCTTGTGACTCATGTGTAGGTGTTTGCATGATAATATGGAGTAGCCCTCCATGGCACCCTAGTTGAGAATCACTGGAGTAGGAGTTGAAATCAAGCTCCTCACTTATCGCTTGAGTGATCTGGAACGTAGCTTTAAAACAAAAGGAAAAGCTGTTTCAGGAAGGCAACCTGAAGGAAAAGTTCTCTCCTTTTCCAGCCAAAATAATTAACAATTGGATGGAAAGAGCCTCTGGTGGCTGCTAGCAAGGGTTTGGGGGTTATTCTGACCCTGTTTTAGTATCTTCTTTTTAATAAAGCTAGCCTGGGGTTGTGGGACTTCAACTGATTAGGGTTTTGAACTTAAAATTTCAATCCCTTAGCTACTTTGTCTGTCTACCAGTCTACTAAAGACAAGCAAAATAGAAACAAAACTAAACAAAAAGCATTCTCACACAGTTAAAACCAGCCTCGGTTTCTCAGGAGCTACCCTCAAATTTGCTCTAAAGATAGAGTAATCATAATGGCTGTTTCCTAGTTCAAGGACAAATTACAACATAAACTACTGAAAATTAAACTATTCCTGAATAAAGATAAGTGTTTACATTTATCTTTTTAAGGGGAAGGAAATACATATATATATATAGTTCGTCCATCCCAGTATCTTTAAATTTATGGTAGCCCCACACAATTTCACTTGCTGTATGTAGACCTATAGACATCATGCTGGAGATTGGAAATGGTTTAATGTGATTTTCATTGCATGGGGTAAGTGACTCTGACAGCTTATTGTAAATTAATGCATCAAACTAGAAAACTCACACTGCTTCCAAGAGAATCTGTAAGTTTTTACTGATTTGTGTTTATTACAGGTCTTTTTTGCTGCTTTCTAGATTTGAGACGTTTCTATCAAAATTCTTTTAACTGAGACTATGTTAAATTCCCCCCCCCCCCATCTGCTTGCACAAAGGGGTTAAGTTACACTCCCTTGTATTAAAGAATTCGGAGAAATGAAATCTTCAAGCAGGAATTAATTTTCTCTATTCATTTCATGTTTCTCTAAAACAATGAAAATGTATTGCACCTTCTTATGCTAATAGTAAGTACTTTTATTACTAGCTATTCATGTGGAAGCATAATCAATTCAGCATTCCAAACGACTACTGAATATTGAGTTATTTTCAGAGGACATATATTAATCTATTCAAATTTTCACAGTAAATTAAGCATATCTGTGCACACTATAGAACAGAGTGATTAAGCTTTAATGCATGGCTTCAAATGTTTTAATTAGCCATATATTATTCTGTAAGGTTATACCTTCCCAAATGTACCATAGTAAAAGTTTTAGTCATTAATCTTTCTCCCTTTTAAAAGGAAAGACATCTCTCTCTCTTCCTCTACTGGGCATTTACCAGGTGGACCTTCACGTCTCTGAAGCAGCAGCGTGTTCAGAATATTTTTGCAGATACAGGCATAGCCTGTGCACCCTTCCAAACAATGCGTCTCTTCCATACACCCCACTATACGCACAGGGCACAGTAATGTCATATGCTTTGTATAAATACACAAGTCTGAGTCTACAATATCACTCCCCAGTGAGTCTGTGAAATCCGTGATAGTTATATATTCTGTCTTTAAAAACCTGAAGACTCAGGGATCTCGAATAAGTGCCAAACCTGCCATTGTTCACAGATGCAATTCCATTGGTTAAACACGTTTTCAATATTCTTTAAAATATTCTTGTCAGGCTTTTGGGGCACAAGATTTCTTTCCTTGTTTCCTTTAAAAAAAAAAAAAAATACAAGAAAGATCAGGCATCGGATATCATTAATGATTTGCAGGATGGGACTGAATGCCAACTTAGCAAAATGGCACGTGACAGCAAGTTGGGTAAACTTGCAGACAGGCTGGAGGATAGGGCTAGGATTCAGAATGACCTTGATAAACTGGAAAAATGGTCTGAAATCAATCAATCCACAAAGGATCCACGTGGTCAACCAAAGACTGCGGTGCTGGTGTCGTCGGGAAGGCTTTGGCTTTCATGACCACAGCCCGCTCTTTGGCGAGAGAGGCAGCGAGCTGCTGGGAAGAGATGGCCTCCACCTCTCTCCCCTAGGGAGGAGGCTCTTCTCAGCCAGACTGGCTGACCTGCTCCACCAGGCTTTAAACTAAGCCCGCAGGAGAACGGGGGGACTACC
>NW_005841890.1:3512778-3513262 GCF_000455745.1 Alligator sinensis
CGGTGACAGAGACCACGAGGTGATCACCTTCACCATCCACCGAAAAGCTGGCAAGTCAGTCAGCAACGCGCAAGTCCTTGACTTCAGGAAAGCCAACTTTGACAAGCTCAGGAGGCTTGTCAGTGAGGCCCTAAGGCACCATGACCACAGGAAGAAGGGAGTTCAAGAAGACTGGTTGCTCCTTAAGGGAGCGATCCTCAATGCACAAACTAAGTCTATTCCATCTCGGAGGAAAGGCAGCAAGAGGGCACAGCAGCCCCCCTGGCTCTCCAGGGACCTAGCAGACCTCCTGACAGGAAAAAGAAAGGCCTAATAAGGATGGGAGTCACCTCCAAGGAGGATTATTCTGCACTGGTCCGGTCCTGTAGGGAGCAGACCAGGAAAGCCAAGGCTGCAACTGAACTCCAGCTAGCTTTGAGCATCAAGGACAATAAGAAGTCCTTTTTCAGATATGTGGGGAGCCGGAGGAAAAGCAGGGGCAACA
>NW_005841890.1:3514234-3522314 GCF_000455745.1 Alligator sinensis
AAAGAGACTTGGGGGTCATCATTGACCACAAGATGAACATGAGCCTGCAGTGTGATGCTGTGGCTAGTAAAGCGACCAAAATGCTGGCTTGCATCCATAGATGCTTCTCAAGCAAATCCCGGGACATCATTCTCCCCTTGTACTTGGCCTTAGTGAGGCCGCAGCTGGAGTACTGCGTCCAGTTTTGGGCTCCACAATTCAAAAAGGACGTGGAGAAGCTTGAGAGAGTCCAGAGAAGAGCCACACACATGATCAGAGGTCAGGGAAGCAGACCCTACGATGACAGGCTGAGAGCCCTGGGGCACTTTAGCCTAGAAAAGCGCAGGCTCAGGGGTGATCTGATGGCCACCTACAAGTTTATCAGGGGTGACCACCAGCATCTGGGGGAACGTTTGTTCACCAGAGCGCCCCAAGGGATGACGAGGTCGAATGGTCATAAACTACTACAAGACCGTTTCAGACTGGACATAAGGAAGAATTTCTTTACTGTCCGAGCCCCCAAGGTCTGGAACAGCCTGCCACCGGAGGTGGTTCAAGTGCCTACATTGAACACCTTGAAGAGCAAACTGGATGCTTATCTTGCTGGAATCCTATGACCCCAGCTGACTTCCTGCCCTTTGGGCAGGGGGCTGGACTTGATGATCTTCCGAGGTCCCTTCCAGCTCTAATGTCTATGAAATTCGGTAAGGACACGTCCAAAGCCCTGTACTTAGGGCAGGATAACTGCATGCATGTATAGACGGGGGAATCAATGATTAGACTGTAGTACTGCAGAAAAGGACGTGGGGGTTACTGCGGACAATACGAGCAAACGGTGTGCTCTGGAAGCCGGTGTGATTCACGGCCACAGAGTCTGGGCTTGCAGTGTTCCTGCTTCACGGTATTCCACTTGCAGAGGTCTCTGTGTGTCGGGGGGTTCCTTGTGCCTCAGCAGCATCCTGATGGGCTAGGAAATGTCTGGGAGCTTCTTGTTTCAAATCCTAAGCTCCCAGCTTCTCAGCATCTACAACTCCCAGTGTCCCTGTCTGCAACCAGTGGTAGGAAGTGCCCATCTTGGGGCCTTGTTCTACAGTAATTCTAGGCAGCTCCTGGAGCTCTTAACAACTGGATTGTCTTCACATTAACACCCGAAACCAGTTTTAAGCACTCGATGCAGCTCAAAGTTATGCTGTTCCAAGGCCGGATCATCTCTGATCTGTGCTATCCAATTTGTTTTAGACTAAGGCGTAGCCACTCTAGGCTACACAGAATCCTAGAATCATCAAATATTAGGGTTGGAAGGGACCTCAGGATTAGGGACAGACATTACACATAAACCGGTTTAAGTCATCAGAAACTGGTTTACGCTTGTAACAGAACAGACGTTCAGTGCACATAAACCCGTTTCAAAATGGCCAAAACCGGTTTGAGATAAACCTGGTTGAATGTACTATTAGACTTAACTGATCTGGTTCAAACTGGTTTATGCAACGTCTGTCCCAGTCCCCTTGCTGTTTTAACTTAAAACAGAGACCCCCCCAGGATCTGGGCTCCCTGCTCCAGCCCAGCCAGGCTGGCCTCACCCCTTTCCTCCCCAACCCGAATGAAGCTCGTGGACCAGTGTTGGTCCACGGAGCATAGTTTAAGAACCTCTGGTCTAATGTATCCAGAAACATCTTTCTCACAAATTACACTTGATATGGCATCTTCAGCATAGTTTACAGAGAAAGAGTGGAATTGAACAGCTTGCATATTATGAAAGCAAACCTCTCTCTGGGCTCAGTCATGGGAGATGCTGAGTACCACGCCTCTGATCCAGCAAGGAATATGCATGTGTATAAGGATAAAGATGCTTTGTAGGATCAGGACTGTAGAGCTCAGCACTGTACATCATATTTGACCCTTATCTACTTTGCTGCTTAAAGAGAGAGACGAGCAAGTCCCTCCTTCACTGCCTTTACTGAGGCATGCCAAAGCTACTCTCTCACAAAACAGTCTTTTTGGAACTCAGCATGATCTAAGAGATGGGCTATTGAGGGTATAGAAAACCTTTTATAATGATTAACAGCCTCTTTTCAAAGGCTTGGTAACCTAACTTAGATAGCTCACCTCACAAACCAGTCTGCATGTCACTGCCCGGGCCAGCTCCTCTATTGTCAGTTGTAGGTTGACATTTTTGTTATTACCCCCCACCCATGCCCCTCTCATTTTCTATTTTTACAATCTGTGAATTGGGATCAGAGACCAGAACAAAGGGATCAAGGAGAGGGGGCGGGGGGGGGGGGGGGGGGGGGGGGGGGGGTTGACTTGATTATTATAATATTTAGCATGAAACAGAAGGCACTAAAACTTTGGGGAAATGTTGGAGACTAGGAACATTCACCACTGTGTGCCAAAAGGCATTATAAACAGTGCGACAACAGCATGCAATTAGAACCTGAAAGAAAATAGTCAAGCACATTAAGGCACTGATTCCTCAATGCACTGAAACTAAAAAAAAGGGAAGAAAGAAAAAAGTTTATGACTTCCAAAGTTCTGATTTTTGGCTTAATTTTACAAGTTGCCATATTTATGGCTCTCTAATTTGTAGCAAGTCATATATGTAACACTCCTACTTTTTCAATAACAACAATGAAGCATCTGGGGAAATGTATTCTATTTTATAAAATAAATTACTGTTGAAGAGAAGCATACTTTTTACTGAGCACTGTTGGAGATAGCAGTGTTGTTCCGCAGATTTGCAGCGCTCTACGCAGAGAGAGATGAATGTGGGAGTGGGGCCTTATATACAAAACCTGTCATTCTGATCCAATGTATATAGATTAGAAAGGTGTTTTTGGCTCTTCTTTCAATAGATGATTTCTTTTTCCTTTTAGGCATGAAAATAAAATTGAATTGGCTTTTTGGTGTTGAGCATATTTATTGCTTTCAATTTCCTGGATATAAATCAATCCATCCTCCACTAAATTATTATTTTGTAAGTGTAATGCATGTTGGTGGTGTTGGTTTAAGGATTTTTTTTGGTTTGGGTTTGGTTTTTTACATAGATTTCTCTTACGTGCAGCATACTGCATTTGGGCTTTATTATTTGTATATTGGTAAGTGTTTTTTAAGTGTCTATTATATTTTCACTGGGTTTAATCTATGCTCATTATAGTAAATTGAACACTGTTTACTACATAATAACAGACTACTTTTAGACTAAACTGTTAAAATTGTTAATCATATTTTGAGTCTGAATGATGATCATGTTAATTTTATATTATAGGAAAGTTTAACTCAATGTGATCACTGGGACTCTAAGCATAAATGCTAAAGCCTTTATTCTTGTAGTTTTAACTTTTATGCTTAGAGTTCCAGCGATCACACGCAAGGTATTGGGCATAGAACTGCTTCATAGGACACTGTGCATGTGTAAGGACACGTGGTTTTGGACAGGGGCAGGCAAAATATGGCCTGGCAACTGGTTGGATCCTGCCCGAGGCTGCCCCTGCAATGCTCCACATGGGGTTGAGCCCCACTTGCTCCCATCCAGGCAGCCCATGCCTGCACTTCCCCAGCCCCAGCCCGCGCACAGCTTCTGGCAGGATTGTTCCCAGTGCAGCTGCAGCCTGCCACAGCTGAAGGCAAAGGAAGTAGAAAAGCCCCGTCAGCATGCAGCCTGGCCCAGCACAATGTGGTTCTGGCTGCAAGGCCAGAAACCATATAGCATGGCACGGGGCCAGCCTGGCCCAGCCCACCCCCTCCTTGCCATGCTGTGTCCCAGCCTTACAGTGGGAAACCGTGTTCTGCCAGGATGGGCCAAGCCAGGCTGACTCTGTGCTGCACTGCACAGTTCCCAGCTGTAAAGTTCCCTAGCAGCCAGAACTGTGCTGTGCTGGACCGAGCTGTGTGCTGGCTGGGGCAGCCGGGGCTGTTCTGCCTCCCTTGCCTCCAGCTACGCTGCCACTGCTCCTGCCACGCCATGACACTCAGGTTGGGTGGGCAGGGCGCTTTAGCAGGAGGCTCCTGCCCAGCATATGGAGCTCCGGCTTCAGCTCCCAGCCACTTTCCACCCTCTCTGTCCACCTGGCTGAACGGGATGGGCTGGCCCCGTGCCATGCCACATAAATCCTGGCCTTGCAGCCAGAACCGTGTTGTGCAAGGCTGGGCTGGGCTGGCCCCATGCTGTGCCATATGGGTACCAGCCTTGCAGCCAGGAACTGCATGCCACAGCTGAGATGGGACCGGCAGGGCTGGCTCCCCACCTCCCACCATAACCCAAGACACCCCCCAACCCTACCACAGCCCCCCCACATAGTCCCCGCACCATAACCCCACACACATCCACACATACTCTCAGACCCCTCCACAATATCCACACATGCACACCAACACCATTCCACACACCCCGCTCTCCACCATACCCCCAAACACACCTACACCCTTCCACAGCCCCCCATACACTATCACCCTCCCATACCCCCATCATCCCACACACCTCCACCCTTCACCACACACCCTATTCACCATACTCACTCCCCACATACACCCACCCACACCCTCTCCACAACCACACAGCTCGCACATACACTCGCTTAACCCCCACACAGAATATACAAAAGTAAGACCATTTTGAACTATTATGCAATCGCCTCTAGATACACTATGCAAATACACATCAATTGGGAGAAAAATATATTTTTAAATGAAATTTAAAAAAAATACCATAAAAGTTTGATTTGTTTAGTATATTATTTGTCAGGGTTTTTTCCCCAGTTTCAGGATGGCAAAGCCTCCCTCCCAAAAGGAGTACTGCCAAAAAGAGTGCCCAAAAGGGGAAGGGGAGGGACTTCTGGTGGTGAAGGTCAGGGGGCTAGGGGTGACACTTCTGGTCCCAAGATGGCAACTAGGAGGTGGGGCAACTGTTGGGGGCAAGGATACCCATAGGGCCCTCCATAGCTCACCAAAACTCATTAAGCAGCCCTCCAGCCCAAGTAATTGCCCATCCCAGTCTAGGAGACAGCATGTGAGGCAGGAAGCCCAAAAGACCACAATTACAGTCCTAGTTTTGCCATTAATATGTTTTCTGACCCTCATTAATTTACTTGATATCCATCTCTGCATTCCCCCCTCCATTGACCTTTGTTTCTTTTTTTTGTTGTTTTTTTAAGCTTGTAAGATCTTCAAGGCATAAATTGTCTCCTACTATATTTGTCAGTAATACTAGCTGGGGATAGGTAGTCATGATTTTCTGGGAAGAATTTCTTCTTCTAAAGGAAAACTTCCTTTAAAGATTTTGGTGAACAATACTTGTGATGTAAAAATTTGATCATATCACGTTTGGAGCATGTACAGTAACTGTTAAGTAGGTTTTTCTTGCTATTCCCATTGAATGAGAACATTCCCAGACTCCTGCCCACTCTTCAAATCTTTCTTCCTGCATTTTGATCCACACTTGCCTTGCACCAACCCTTGAGTTCCTTTCACCATTTCTACTTTTTTTTTTTTTCTTCAAAGTTGCAAAGTAGGATGCCGTGTATGTGGATACCCTGGATACCTTCTCACCTAGGTGGCTAGCTAGCTACCTGGCTGCCTCAAGAAACCATTTTGAAGTTGCTACTACTCCTTCAAATCTGTTTCCCCCCACCCCCCACCCCATACTCCCATCTTACCATTTCAGGGCCTGCTGGATTTGTTTGCTCCCCGCTCAAAATTAAGGAGGCCCTGCCCTCCCTGAAACTGCCAGTAATAACAGAAGCTTGATATCTGTGGCTTCCCAAGGTCTCTCTGGAAACCACTGACAACCTGATGGTTCTTCACAGTTCCTTCAAGTACAGCTTATGGCTCAGATTAGGGGCACATACATGTGTGCGTGTGCATGTGCATGGAGAATGTCATCTTCAGCTCCTAGTGGGAGCTATGGCTTCATGCTTCTTCAAAGTAAATTTACTGCAGTGGCAGAAAAGGGGACAGGAACAAGCGTCTCCACATGCAAGAATTTAAATAAAATCTAAAATAACCTTGCAGATGTCATCTCAATCTACATCTCTGCATTTGGAAAGCTGTAGCATTTCAGAAAATGTTGGTTGCAAAAGCTGGGCAAGCTCAGTCCAGAGAGACAATCATTTGAGGTCTTGGACGTTTCCTAGTCTAAGGAAAATACAACCCTAAAAATAATAAAGATACAATAATATAAAAAAAAAAACCTGAAAGCAACAAAGTCAACAACTTGATCTATACAAACAAATCAAACTTCTGACCAAAAGGAATATACCTTCTGCTTTCAAGGAGAACAGGAATAACATTGTTCAAGAGTGTCTGACAAGACTACATAAAATCAGCAGTAGTGTTACAAATCAGAGGTAGCCTTATAAATCTTGACTGAAAATACACAATCTCTCATCTTCAAGTTGGTATAAGTTCTGAGGCTGTTACGGTTTTTTAATGGAAAAAAGGATGAACCAGTAAACGGAGCTACTTTCTATGGCCCCTGACAAACGTTACACTTCCAATGCGATTAACTGGCTAATCACATCTTAAGTAGTGATCTGGCCACATTTTCAATCAATTTATGGCATGATAAGCCACAAACTTTTATTACGCATTATGTGCAATAACTTTGTGGCTGGTTCCTATCAGACCCTTAACTGAATGTGAGGCCAGTGCCCACTCACTGGAGCACCTGGCAGCCTTTCAAAACTCCTGTGTGCTTCAGATCCTGGGAGGCCCCTCAGCTGATCAGGGCTCCCCTGTTCCCACAGCTGGTAGCCCCACTCAGATGACTGGGGCCTCCAGCCAAGGGAGTACATCATGAACGTGTGGCCATGGCAGAAAGTGCAATTGCTGGGATCCTGCAACAGATCCTGTCACACCTTTATTTAAATGTCTCTCAGGGGCCCATAGTACAGAATTCAAAAAGAACAGAAATTGCAAGGTTGGACAAAATGATGGAAATGAGGATACAGTAATAGAAATGATCACACACAAGATGAAGGACAAATTTAAGATTTTTTAAATCGGGATGAAATCAGGGCTCCAGGTAATTAGCATCCCAAAATATGGGGTGGGGGGGAAGCAACACATGGAATAACTCTTGCAGGACATACTGAATTCAATTAATATGACAGTTAATTCAGTGATAATACCTTATGGGTAGATAAAATCAAATGCTGTGACTGCATGCAGAATGAGAGAAAAACAAAGGCAACTACAGGTCTATCAATTTTAAATCAATACCATAAAAGGCCTTCAATCCGATATTGTAGGAAAGAAAAATCAAGGATATATTTCTCAGCTGTGATGTGTTAGAGGAGTCCAAGTCATAGAAGAAGGAGAACACTGGGAACCTGCAAGCCATGGGGCAGCCAGCACCACAGCACAGGTAAGCAACGACAAGGTAAGAAATAAGGGACCCCTTGAGACTCGGAGCGGGGGGGCAGCAAAGGCACCAGTCACAGGGCTCAAGTGCCTATATACTAATGTTAGGAGCATGGGGAACAAGCAGGATGAACTAGCGCTCCTGCTTGCACAAAACACCTATGACTTAGTAGGGCTAACGGAAACCTGGTGGGATTCATCCCACGACTGGGCGGTACATATTGAGGGTTATAGATTGTACAGACAGGACAGGGTGGGGAAAAAAGGGGGAGGGGTTGCGCTCTATGTCAATGAGCAATATACATCGACCCTCATCAAGATGGAATCAAAGGATGAGGAAGTAGAAGGATTGTGGGTTAGGCTACATGGGGGGCAAGGAGAAAGGGATTTGGTGGTAGGGGTCTGCTACAGACCCCCACACCAAGGGGAAGAAATAGATTTGGGGCTCCTGAGGCAGCTCTCGGAGACCATAAAAGCTAAAAAGCAGGTAGTTATGGGGGACCTAAACTACCCAGACATCTGCTGGGAGACACAGACGGCAAAGTCCCACCGCTCACGCAGGTTTCTAACCTGTGTACAGGACCTCCACCTGACACAGGAGGTACACGGTCCCACTAGGGGGAATGCCATACTGGATCTGGTATTGGCAACGGGGGATGACATGGTAGGGGACCTACAGATCGGTAGCCATCTGGGGGACAGTGATCACCTAATAATAGAATTCACCATAAGACGTCGAGTG
>NW_005841890.1:3523714-3524111 GCF_000455745.1 Alligator sinensis
CAGAAAAGTCAATGGCACTTTATCGTGCATCAGCAGATGCATGACGAATAGATCCAAGGAGGTGATACTTCTCCTCTATCGGGCACTGGTCAGACCGCAGTTGGAGTACTGCGTGCAATTCTGGGCGCCGCACTTTAAGAGGGATGCGGATAACCTGGAGAGGGTCCAGAGAAGGGCCACTCGTATGGTTAAGGGCCTACAGACCAAGCCTTACGAGGAGAGACTAGAGAAACTGGATCTATTCAGCCTCCGCAAGAGAAGGTTGAGAGGCATCCTGGTGGCTGCCTATAAGTTCATCACAGGGGCACAGAAGGGAATTGGTGAGTATTTATTCACCAAGGCGCCCCTGGGGGCTACAAGAAATAATGGCCACAAGCTAGCAGAGAGCAGATTTAGA
>NW_005841890.1:3524222-3557230 GCF_000455745.1 Alligator sinensis
CCAAGGGAGTTGGTGCTCTCCCCTACCCTGGGGGTCTTCAAGAGGAGGTTAGATAGGTATCTAGCTGGGGTCATCTAGCCCCAGCCCTCTTTCCTGCCTATGCAGCGGGTCGGACTCGATGATCTATTGAGTTCCCTTCCAACCCTAACATCTATGAAGTTGATAGTCTTGTGTACTGTTTTGAATAAATGGTCACCTAAGAATGTAGAATATTAGAATCAATGGTCAGGAAAGTCCCTCCCAATCCCATGTTCTTAATTGCTCTTTAGACGAAGACAATTAAGTAGAGATAAACAGACAGGCACTAAAAGGTGGCCTCTTCTCAGCAACAGTTTACAGTGTATTGTACCAGGAAACACAGAACAACAACATTTCTATTTACAGGCAGTCCTCAACTTAAGAAGTTTCGAGTTACAACAGACACCACCTACGACATTTATAAATTGACACCCTGTTTCAGCTTTCTGATGTGAGTTTCAACTTTACAATGCTTAATCTGATACCACACCATGCCACGCCAGCGAGCAAGTTGGCTAAGTCTCCCATCTTGCTGGAGATCATCTGTCCAAACTTCCTGGGACACCTTGTTTAAGAAAGCAGACAAGACTCCAGAAAAGCCTGCAGCCAAGAACCCTTCAAAAAGTCTAACCAAGAGCCCTTCAAAAAGTCCAAAGTCATTTCAAAGAAGTCCTTCCAAATCAACATGATTGCTATTTACAATATAAATACATTAATGTAGCTATGTTACTCATCTATAATTGATTGGATACAAAATTTTGGGTTCTTTCTGGTGAAAATAGGGCATCGGGCCTTGGTTCAGGACCCAATCCCCCATTTATAACATTGTTCCTATTGGAAAATCAGTTCCCAGTTATGACATTTCAACTTAGGACACAGTTTTCAGGAACCAATTGTATCATAAGTCTGAGCAGGACCTAAAGAGGTATAGAGGTAACTCCTCCTTAAGTCCTTCACCTGCTGAGTATAACAGATCTATTACATCCCTTCTTCTTCAATACTAACAAGCGATCATATGGAAATCTGCAGTTGCCACAAGCTTCACTGCCATCACTAACTAACACAGGTACAAACATTGATTCCCAGAGGAGACCACCACCTCTACGAAAAGAGGACTCAGCCTCAATCCATGTAAAACCAAAGTCATCCAAAGTCAGTTCTTCCTCAACATTAAGTGAATAAGGAACTAAATTCAGTCATGAAAGCTGGGAAATATACCTCTATCTGAAGGTCTCTGAGCCAATTCCACTAGGGGAGTGGAAGCTTTGGCATTCAAAACTGGTTATCTTTGGTTTGAAAAGATGTGGAGAAGTTGGAGAGAGTATAGCAGACAGTAACAAAAATGGTTCAGGGGCTGGGGCACATGACTTCTGAGAGGCTGAGGGAACTGGGTTTATTTAGTTTGGAGAAGAGAAGACTGGGCAGTGGTTAAATAACTAGGCAACCTCTATGGTGCAATGGCTTTGTGCAGAGCACTCTAGAGGGGGATACTAGTCTTATTCCTGGCAGAGGAAATGCAGCCAAAAGGTTGTAGAACTGAAGTCCACTCACTCCATGATAGGGTAGACTGGGCTCTTTAACCCTGGTCAACAGCCAGTCTAGGAATGGAGCCTTAATAGATGAATAAATATATGCTCTCCTTTGCTCCAGCAGCTCCTGCAGCCAGCCTGGTTTCAAACATACTAGCACCTGACTTTCCTTTGGATTAAACCAGCAAACTACCAGCAAGAGAGGGACACTGGTGTGTAGGCAACTCAGTGTCTCCATATACATTACCCAGGCTTCTGCACATGGGAGAGGTCACTCCAGCTTCACTTTATTTTCCAAGCAAAGATTATGTTGAGTGAGCTGATGTTTCACTTGGCACAATTTTATTGTCTCATGACACAGATAGATAGATGCCTACTACTACTACTAAGAACACAGGACCTGCCATTTACTGGGTCAGACCATAGGTCCATCTGACCCAATATCCTGTGTGTCACAGTGGCAGAAGTGTATTGAAAGGGAGAGTGAACAGGGCCTGACCAGGAATTTCCTCTGTTCCTCTTCCACTTCCAGTCTCCAGCATTTAAGGTCCAGGAATCTCTGATTCAGAGGCTGTCCCCCTAACTCCCATGTTCAGTAACTGCTGATACAACTTTCCTCCAAAAACCTTAAACTGTCAGCTTCACAACAGCTTGTGGCAATGAGTTTTGCACTTCAATTACACGCTGTACGAAAAGATTTATTTTAGTTAGTTTTAAACTTACTACCAATTAGTTTCATTTTGTGATCCCTACTTCTTGTATTGCGAGAGAGTAAATATAAACCCCTGCATACATTCTCTTTGCCATTTATTATTTTGTAAATCCCTATCACAACCCCCTCAAGTGTCTCTTTTCTAAACTGAATAGGCCTAGCCTCTTTGGTCTCTCTTCATATGGAAGCCCCTCCATACCACTAATCATCTTTCCTGCCCTTCTCTGTACCTTCCCTGTTCTTCTATACCTTTTTCGAGGCATGGGGAACAAAACTGGGCATAATATTCAAGGTGTGGATGCACCATGGATTTATAAAAGGGTATAACGATACTTTCTGTTTTGTTTGCAATTCCATTTTAATAGCCCCTAACATTGTGTTTGCCTTTTTGATGGCTGCTAAGCGCTCAGCCGATGTTTTTAGCAAACTGTCCACAATAACTCCCAGATCTCTTTCCTGTATGGTGACAGCTAATGAATAGCCCATCATAGTGCAGACATAGTTTGGGAATTTTTGTCTATGTGCATCACTTTACACTTATCTACATTGAATTTCACCTTCCATTTAGTTGCCCATTTGCTCAATCATGCTAGAGACTTCTGCAGTTCCTTACAGTCTGCCTTGGTCTTTACGACTTCAAATAATTTTGTGCCATCTGCAAATCTGGCCAACTTATTACTCACCCCCTTATCTGGAGAATATGTTAAATAGCACCAGTCCCAACAAAAATCCCAGGGGGACCTGCTGATGACTTCTTTCCATCCTGAAAACCAATCATTAATATTCACATTATCCTTAAGCTAATGTCTAACCCGCAAGTGGACCTTCCCTGTAATCCCATGACTATTTAACTTCATTAAGAGCCTTCGATGGGGGACCTCATCAAAGGCTTTTTGGAAGTCCAGATACATTATGTTACCTGCTTATTGATACTATCAAAAGAACTCTGAGTAGGGTTAGCAAGGCATGATTTATTTTTGACAAAACCATGCTGATTCCTCCCCAATAAGTCATGTTCATCCACACATGGAACAAGTCTTTCTTTTATTATGGTTTCTACCAGCTTTCCAGGAACACAAGATAGCAGTTCCCTGGGACTTCTCTAGAGCCCTTTTTAAATATTGAAGTCACCTTGGCAGTCCTCTGTTTTTAGTGATAGGTTGCATACAACAGTTTAGCAATTCCAGGTCTCAGATCCTTCAGGACCATAAGATGAATGCCATCGGGTGACTTGCTAATTTTTAGTTTATCAATTTCCTCTATGACTTCATCCACTGAAACCTACATTTTGGGTCATCAGTTCCACTGACTTGTCCACAGACAGGAGTGAATCTGGTGAGGGAATCTTCCTAATATCTTCCACGGTAAAGACAGATGCAAAGAATATTTAGTTTCTTGGCAATAGCCCTGTTGCCCTTAAGCAGTCTTTTTACACTCTGACCATCCAAAGGCCCAACAGACTCTCTGGTAGGTCTTTAGCTTCATGTACTTAAAGAACTTTTTTATCGTTACTTGATGTGCTCCTAGCAAGGTTCCCCCTCAAATTCTTTCTTAGTTTGTCTTATTATAGTTTTACATTCGATTTGCCAGGGTTTGTGCTCTTTTTTTTCCTCATTAGGATTTGACTTCCACCTTTGAAAAGAGCCTTTTTTTTATTCATTGCCTCTGTAAGTTTGCTGTTAAACCATATTGGCTGTCTTTTGGTCTGCTTTCCTTTTTCTTTTTCTTTTTGATTTGCAGTATGCATTTGCTCTGTATCTGTAATACAATACAGAGTTCTTAAACTGTTTGCAAGTTCTTTACCTCCTTAGAGGTCCCTTTCAACTTCTAAAAAGCTTCCACATTTTGGTATCCTCTCCTTTTTCAAAGCTAAAGGCTACTGTGGTAGATTTTCTTCTAATCTCCCCTCCTACACAGATGTCAAAGCCAATTGCATTGTGGACACTACTGCATAGTGACTCAGTAACACTTACCCTTTGCACCAAAACCTGTGCACTACTTAGAACTAGGTCAGGAACGTCCTTCCCTCTTGTAGTTTCCAAGACTAATTGCCCCAGAAAGCAGTCTTTTGTAATGTCAAGCAATTTCGTCTCCGCATCCTGGCCTGAGGTTAGATTGACCCAGCCATGGCCTCTCAACTCCTTTTGCAACCCTAGCTCGCTGTTGCCATCCTGGTCTTGGAGGGTCAATAGTATAGCCCCTGATGTACATTTTTCTTTTTTTTAAACACAGAATTTCTATCCACAGAGATTCTCTGGTACCTATCTTATCAGTTAAAAAATCTACCCTATTTGATTCAATTCAGTCTGATCTAGAGTGCCACTCCCCCACCAGTATAACCTCTTCTATCGTTCCTATATTATTTGTATGCTGGTACCACAGTATCCCACTGATTTTCCCCATTCCACCACATTTCTGAGATACCTATTACATCAATATTTTTATTGACTGCTAAGTAGTCAAGTTTCCCCAGCCTGGATCTTACATTTCTGGCATTAGTATAAAAGCACTTATACTTTTTTACTGTTGCCTAGCTGGATGCTTGCGTGTGACCTTTTAATCAGTAAATCTATTTGTCCATGTTGGTCTTCTCTGTTTTTCACCTGAGTATTCACAGTGCAGGATGAAGACCACATGGGCATCCTTATCTCTGGTTCAAAGATGCTTGCAAGAAAGATATGAAGGCAATGAATGTAAAGCCAAACCACTGGGAGAAGATTTCTGAGGAGTGATGTGCTTGGGAACAGTCTTTTAAGCATGGAATGAAGAGTTTTGAAGAAAGAAAAGCCTGACATGCAGAGGAAAAAAGAAACCTCAGGAAGAACCCCACAGCACAATCCGGATTGTTTGATACAAATTTCAAATGTGAGAAGTGCAAAAGAGACTGCCAGTCAAAAACTAGGCTCTACAGTCACACTTGCAGATGTTCAGCAAACGTGCCTCACCTGGCACAATTGTAGCATCTGGTGAGACAGACAGATGCCTACTATTACTACTACTGCTGCCACCCTGTTTCTTATCCCCATTTTCTAGGGCTTCACCCCTATATGATGTGTCAGTACAAACCACGTGCTGTTCTGTACTTGTTGGCTTTCCTCCAGTTATTAGAGTAGAAGCTGGCCCACCACCTTTTTAATGTTATGTACTATCGCGGTTTGGTACCATTTTGGTTTAGGTGGAGACCATGCCTTCTTTACAGGCTCCTCCTGTTCCAAAGATCCCCGAGTTCCTAATAAACTTAAAACCATTCTCCTCCCCATACCATTTGACCCTCTGCCTGGCCCTGCGCATATCACTGGAGGCATTTCAGAGAATGCTAGCATGGAGGTACTAGACTTCAACTTCTGACCTAGCAGCCTAAAATTTAGCTTCCAGGACCACTCTGCTACACTTCTCTCTGTTGCTGGTATCTACACAGACAAAGACCACCAGCTCTTCCCCAGCCGCCTTTCTATGCATCTTGTGATACCTGCCAACTTGGTAGCCACCTAATATAGCCTAACAAAACAAACTTTAAATTTAAACCCTAACCTCTAAAGTCAAAGATGGGTGCTTATTGCAGAGGCGTGCAGGCAGTGGATCACAGCTCTGGTCCAGCCCTGTGCCGTCACCGCTCTGGGACGACAGCTTGAAGCCATGTAGACAGGGAGTGCAGCTGAGCAGGAAGCTGCCTGGGCCTGGGGCCAGGATGTTGGGATGGTGACACCACTGGGTCAGGACTGGGGCAGAGCTGCAATCCACTCCCTGCACACCCCTGCCTGCAGAACCTGCACTCATTGTAGGGACACACAACCACCTGCCCTGGCCCTTGCTCCACACTGGCCCTTGCTCCAAGATCCTAGGGTCTCCCGGCCCTGTCCATCTTGCTCCCAGACATGGCCCCATCCCAACCGCCCAGCCACATGCCCTGCCAATTTGGGTCCTGCTCCCGGCAGTGGGTGTGGGGCAGAAAGACAAGAGTGCCTGGGCAGCAAGGCTGGGTCCGGTGGCAGCAGCACCACAGGAGCTGCCAGGAAATAGAGTCTGCCATGAGCGGATCCAGCTTGTGAGCCACATCTTGCCTACACCTGCCCTAAGCTGCTTTGAGGGCTAGCAGGAAAGGAAGCAGAAAAAGGGAGCTGAAACATGTGGGCCATTTTGCCCAAAGTCATTTAATTTCTTAGATGGGCTAAAATTAAAACATATTTTAAATGCACATATACCCATGTAATCAGTTCCATCTGCAATTCACATGCCATCATGTAATTCCTTTAGGGTCTACACTATTTTTATACCTAAATCTATATATTAAGGTCCCCTCTACACGATATAGATATCATGCAATTAACTGGTTACTTGTGCTATTACCTTGAGACCTACACACGCAAAGTACTTATCACACGATAAAAAGCTCCAAACACCTATAAAGTTAAATCTTGAAAATGTGTACTAGCTTTGTAGCCGGTTGCTATTGAGCTCGAATTTGCATGTGTAGCAAGGTCTCCTCTGAGACCTCCTAGCTGGGTACCAGCAGCCACAATTCGTGGCTACTATCTCCCCACCACAGGGGTGCATGAAACTCCTGGGGTAGGAAGACTGACACAGCTGTACCTCCCTACCATAAAGCACAAAGTGCCCCCATGGCTGGAACATCCCTCAGCTGAGGGGCATCCTAGACGCAACAGCTTTCTTCTTGCTGGTGCAGGGGGAGCCCAGGATTTGGCTTTCCCTGCGCTAGCGATAAGGTGCAATGGGATGTAACGAGTGATCCTACAGCTGAACCTCCTGCCACGCATGTGTGGCAAGGCAGGAGATGCAATTGAGTGAATGGCGCATTAGAGCCCATTGTGCCCTTACCTTCACAATTAGAGGGGGCCCAATATGCTAAGGAGTAGATGATCTAAAAACATTTTAAGGTATTTCCACTTAATGTGTACCCATACATTATATATCCATTTTAAAGCTTATAAATTGTAGACGTTTCAAAGTTCAAAAACCATGAAAAAGTCTGAAAAACATGAGAAAAAAATAACCATAGAAAAGACCTTACACAGTCTAGTGCATGTATGTGGGCTACCTATGAACTCTTTAAGCAAGCTGACAGGACCTCAGACTTCACGGAAAGCAGATGTCAGGTTGATTATCACCTAACACCCTAATGCCACCTAGTTGGAATAAGCTTTGTGCACAGGCCTTTCAAACGCATGCAACTGCAATTCCTTTGTATTTTTGTCTTTTTTATTGTTTAACAATTTAAGCTAAAAACAGCTGTTCAAAACTACTATATTTTTATTTTTAAGTTTTATGTAACTGCTTAAGTTACTACATATTGGCATCTATAAATGCATATTATTTTCATTTCTACTACATACACGAAAAATAATGGAACAGAAAATCAAAACTAGAAAATATGCCGGCAGGACATCCACTGTCATGCAGATGGCAAATACTAACAGGATGCTAACAAAAATCAGCACAACAGGCATGCCATTGCTGGATAATATGTAAACAAAGAAAATTGCTTGATGAATAATGAATCGCACTGCACGATTAAGAAACCATGGACAGAAGAAGAGCTGAAAGATCCAGGGATATTATTCATGTGCATGTACCTGATGTAAAAATTGCACAATTCTATACAGAGATCACCATTTTTTCCCCCCGATTCATGCTTCAGTCTGCGTCGAATGTCACCATATTTGACACTGGTGATATATTGTTATTTTGCCAGTAATGCAGAACAAGACTATTAGCAAGAAAACTGGTGAGCACTTCAAAGTATGTTGCCATAGTGCCAAAGTATATCTAGATTTACCTGCACAAGCTTTCCTTGAGAAACTAATTACCTGCCAGCTAGCAAGCTCACAGAGCACTGCCTCAACAAGACTTGAAGCTACAACAGTGGAAGGGTGTTCTGAGCATTTCAAGTAAGCAGACAGACACCAAGAAATCCAAAGCCATATGGCTTCAAAATTCATCGAGCTGGATACTGCAATATTGGAGCGCTATATCCACAAGACAAAGAAAGGCCAAGTTATAGTCATTTTTTTTAGTTGACACTGAAGGAGGACTTGATGAGACCATGTCAATGCCTAGAAATGAATGCCTAAAGCTAGATTTACTGTGCAGTTTGGGAAGGAAGGTCTGGCTGGTCCGTGGGGAGGGGGAGCAGCAAGGGGCTGGGGAGCTAAAAATAGCCTGGTACCAGGTGGGTGGGTACAAAAAAGCGCCTAAAACTAAATTTCCTGAGGATGTCAACATCTAGAAATGAATGCCAAGCTCCACGTACTTGAATGGGCTGCTTGGAACCTGTTATCCATACGTCACAGCTTGCAGAGATCTGTAAGAGGATGAGCAGGAAGAAAATGCCAGGGCAGCTGCCGAAAATAGAGAACAGAGTTGATCAAGGGTGTGATGTAGTTGATTGTGTTACAACCTGGAGCATGTTTAACTTTAAGCCTTGATCGAATTAGCAGTTGGCAAAAAATGTGGCATAAGGAGTTATTAAGGAAAAAAATCTTAAGTATAAAGCAAACGTGCAACCCAGAATAGACATTTTAGTGAAAAGTCACTGGGTACGTGCTTGCATTTACATAAAACAGTAGGAGCTGTTACAGCCTCTTCGTTTTACTTGTGGTGGTTACTTGAGAAACTTTTATTTTACAAACTGACTATCACCAAGCATTAGATTTGAGACTGGCATTTCGCTTATTTTATTTATGCAACATGAACCAAAATAGCTGGTAAAACGATGGGGTTTAAGGAAATAAAAGAGAGTTTAAACTCAGGTACTGATATTTGGCTATAAGCGAGTATGATAGATCAGTGATTTCCATCATACAAAAAAAAAAGTTTAAAAGTTTCACAACACCGCTAAAGTAACTTTTTGACTGTGTCTTTAGCACAGTTATTCATGAAAGAGAAACTGAACATAACCCAAGATCAGGTGGTGAGGGACAAAAAAGCTATTTTCTTACAATTGGTTTATCATTAGCTCTAAATTATGATAGTCAGAGAGAAACACTGACTCTATGGCTAAGTACAGACATTCGGTGGAGGGGGTGAGGGAGGTTGGATCGGGTTAAAAATGGCCACCCGATCCAACTTACTTTGCCCAGGTGCGGATCTTATGCTTAGACCCAGTCTCAGTAATCAAAAATCAAATCTCAACCCATAACAGTCTAGGTACAGAAGTTCTGTGCACACGGACCAGTCTAAAAAGGGTGGAACCCAGTTAAGATAGACCAGGACCGATGTGCACTCAAATGTAATCGATCTAGGTTAGACCAGCGCATGGACCTTCAGTACCACTCCCTGTGCAGCCCCGGGGCTGGGAAAACCCAGATGCTGTCCCCAGTCCGAGGGCTACACTTTTCATACCCAGCCCCCTGGCACTGGGCTAGTTTTAGCCCCTAGCCCAGGGGCAGGTGATTATTTTGGGCAGAGGGCCGCTTACTGAGTTTTGGCAATTCATCGAGGGCCACATGATAGGCAGCCCAGGGCAGATAAATATTAATTTTCTAAATTTTTTAGGTGCCCCGCTGGCTGGATAGAATGGCCTGGCGGGCCGCATCTGGCTCCCGGGCCGCATTTTGCCCACCCCTGCCCTAGCCCCTCACTGCTCTGCCCTCCCATGGACCAGCCTGACCTCCCTCCCCAAATGCCCCACCTCACAGGCTGCTTTGGGTGCCGGATTTATCAGCATTCACCACTGCTGGGAGCTAAGCAAGTAAGTATCCATGGGGGGAAGGCAGAAGGAATGGGTGGGTTTAGAGTCCCTGTGTGGGGTGCAAAAACTAGCCCCTGGTTCCTCTCAAGCCTCCCTGATCCCATTAAACCTTTGTGGACTCCACCAACCCATCAGAAACCCCGCCTGCCTCCTGATTGTTCCTGCAGATCCCGCCAGCCCCTCAATCCTTCCTGTGGATTCTGTTTGCCCTTCCCATCCCCGTAATCACTCCCATGGATCCTGCCTGCCCCCACTCCTCATGGACCCCCAATCCCCTCCTGATCCTGCTAGTTCTCCCAACCCCAGCACCCCACTAGGCCCCTGATACCGTCTTACCTTAGATCGGGGGGCCATTTTTAACACAAGCTAACTTCCCCCTAACCTCCCTGAATGTCTGCATTTAACCTATATGAAGTTGCAGAAGATGTTTATTACCGGGATTTTAGCAAACGGGAGACTGAAAATACCATGACGGTTTTGACCAGTTAAGGCAAACACTTTAAAATGTCTCAACTGCACTTCATTTCCATAATTTTCAGAGTAAAAAGTAATGTTTAGTTAAACACATCCAGGTAGAACTTGTCTTTGTCTCTTTGTCTAGCCCCTCCGCAATTGTTAAGAAAGATTAACATTGCAGGTAGCAAATAAAGATGTTTAGAACCATACATTATGTAAATCTGATTTAAAAAAGGAAAGTGTATTCAACAATAGAACTAAATATTCCCTGGTAAATCACAGGAAAATCTGAAGCAAAGGACTGTGCAATGCGTGTGCATATTTCAAAATATTCATAGCAAATGCTCAGTGTAGATGTATGCCCACTGAAGTGGAATGGAGAAAAAAAACTTTACTATTTTTCAAAGGATTAAACAGAACTATATTAATTTAATGAAGATTAAAATAAAATTGGGTAATTGCTTTATTCTTTTACTAATCCAAATGAATGTGTTGTTTTTCTAGCTTTTAAAGACAAACAATATACAAAGTCATATAGCAAATTAATTCTGTGAATAACAATAAAGCAAATGAGAACGTAATATCATGCTATAGCACAAGCTTCATCCTCATTACAAGTCTTAATCTAAGTTTTATCCAAAGACCCTGAAACCCAATGGAAGTATCTCTATTTAATTTCATGGAATGTGGGATTCTGAGGAGCCTGATCTGCAAAGTGAAATTAACCTTTTTCAGTATTATTTGCCTCTTGATTTGTAGATTGTATGGCTGGAAATGACCAACATGATCTTTTAGTCTTACCTCCCCTAATAACAGATTTTCTCCCACCAACTCCCATATCACTTCAATAAACTTGCAAGTTACAGCATGTCTCTTACAAAAATATCCAATTCTGATTTAAAGATTCTAGATGACTACCAACCCCATGCAATCCAAAATAAATTATTCCAATAGCTAAATACCTTACCCAAAAACTAAATAAACGTTCTGGTAGCTGTTAAATATTTTTCCTTAAATTTCCAACTTCTGCTTCCATCCACTGTACCTTGTTTTATTTAATTTAGAAACCCTTTCTATGAGACTTCTTCAGTTTAAGCAAGAATGTATACAGAACATGACCAAACTATGTCTTAACCTTCTCTTAGGGTTTGTCTACCTGGAAAATCATTCCAGAATCAGCATTCCTGATAGACTTCCTGTTTCAATTTTAATCGCTATTCCAGATTAAATCCAAGATCAGAAAGCCTTATTCTGCTTCATCATATTTCTCACACATTCCAGAACAGCAGGGTCCACATAGGGAATGAATCCATTTTTCATTAACCCATTACCTTAATCCAAATTAACTTCCCTGCGTAGACAGATACACAGAACAGATCAAGCTTCAATTTGTCAACAGAAACAAGGTTTTCAAAAACTCGGAACACTTCCCAAGTTATCAATACCATTTTTCAAGTCTGAATAACCAAACAAGGAGTTATTCTAACAATGTGCTTACTAATGTCATATAACAAGATACTATCACCTATATATAACAAGATAATATCACTACTACTTCATGTTCCCCAGCTTGACAATTCAAGTATCACACTAGTTTTCTTTACCACTGCAATGCACCATGAACTAATGTTCCATTGGTTATCCACTAGGACCTCCAAATGCCCTTCAAGAGTTGCTGCTTTCCAAGATGCAGAAAAGTCACTATCCAGTAAGCCTCACCTACAACATTATTTTTGTATATACTTGATCTTGAATTTTACTATACTGAACACACACGTTGTTCAAATGACACCAACTTCCTGGAGTCGTCAAGTTTTCTGTATAGATCCAGAGGTGTAACTAGGGTTTTTGGTGTTGGGGAGGGAAAAGTGGGGCAGGAGGAGAGATGGCTAAATGCTGATTTCCACACATAGGGGCAGCTGCAGCTGAGCTCCCTGAAACGTAGGCTGCTGCTGCTTCCTACAGGGGCTGCCATGATGCTTTCCCAGGGGCTGCCATGCCATCTCATCTAAAATCAGTACCCAGGGCTAGAGGTGCCTCACCCGCTGCTCGTCATGCTACTGTATAGGTCCGTCTTACTACCCTGCAAGCTGTGGTAGCAGCAAACGCTATCAGTAATCAGGTTAAGTTTTCTTCCACATCTAGGGCATTAATAAAGATGTTAAATAGAACTGGGCTCAAAAAAAAAAAATCAATACAGAACTCCACTAGAGCAAAAAAAAAAGAAAGAACAGAAGAAAGAAACAGTAATTGGGTGATGATTCCTCATTTAGAATTACTTATTGTAATCTACATGTTCACTCATTATTAAACCCTTAATATCTGCTACACTGATTTTGTACAGCTTTTTTAATCAGAATGGCATGCAATTCTAAGTCAAACATCTTACAGACTTCTAAGTGTTATACCAGCGTTTCATTTATAAAGCAAAAGTATAATCCAATAAAGTATCTTTGACCAAGCCTACTTTCCATTAATCATGCTACCATATTTTAGTTCAAGAAATGTAATAGGATCTGGCAAAATCCTATTCTATTTTAGTTTATATATTTGACATAAAAACTTGGTGCAGAGAGTTAGCAGGCAGATCATTTTCCATCTTGTTTTGTTGAGCACAAGAAAAGGTTGGTGTGGTACTATTAAATCATTCTTGGCTTACAAATAATAAATTATTAGCTTAATTTTGAGTATGAGATTCACAACACATCCTGAAGGAATTCATGAAACTCCTTTTCCACCAAGCTGAGAAAATAGCTTAGGAAGAAAAATATTCTAAACTTTTCCATTTAACATTATAGGAGCTTTCTTTTTTTTTTTTTAAATCAGCTTTGTAAATCTAACTCTAAAAACAATTACCCCCAATTAACTGGTACTATCAATGAAAAAATTAGTTCTGAATATTATTTTCAAAGCCAAAAAAAAAAATTAGGGCCATCCAGCACAGAGCTCAAATACTTGCACAGAAGCAGTATTCTGCAATACAAAAGAAGGTATTTATTTCCATATCATAATTTAGACGTTCCTTCTAGAAGCACTGGAATTGTAATTTTAATTTTATTCTGTTCATGTATCTGATATTTCAACTATAATGCTGCGTTAGAATACAGTAAATATAGCTGGCACTAGAAGCAACATGTATAGTTATAGTAGTCTAATACTTCCCATCCTGTTTTTCAGTTGCTTGTAACTTTGTCAAACATTAAAAAGTCATCCTATATTGCTAGTCAGGTGTTTGCCTCATGCACGCATATTGGGTCTAAAGGGGCTGGAAAAAACTTTCCCTAAAACTCCTCAGAGCTGTTGGAGTATGTTTCAAGAAGAAATCAAAATCGATGGAAACCATCTTGGCTGTTCTCCTAAGGTGCAGCTCCACACTGTAACTCATGACACTTTGCAGGAAGCACCATGAGTTACAGTGATCGCTCTAGACCCAACAGACATTTGCTGTTGGGTTCCAAGGGTTGGGGACCCACCTGCAATTTGGAGCAGCTGCAAGTCTGCAACAGCTCTCCCCTGTCCCAGCCCTATCACTGTCTTCAGAATGGGAGAAGGGGGAGGCAACAGAGGGAGCTCAGCCTGGGTTTTTTTCAGCCAGCACTAGAGGTGGATTGGAGACCCCCCCACCTCAGGGGAAGGGCTCTTATCCAACCACCCCACCCTCCAGTGCCAGCTGAAAAAACCCCAGATGGAGCTCCATCTGCTCGCTTCTCCTTTCCCATTCTGAAGACAACACTGGGAGCAGGGCTGGGCTGCATGAGGGTGTTGGCTACAAAGGACCAACTCACTGGATCATCATAAAATTCTAGTTTATTAAATGGATGCAAAAGTCAGATCATAAACCTTGGGGATGATCTCCTCAAGCACACACACATTCATGCACACATGCACACTCACAGCAGATAGCTATGAACACTAGGCACCAATGTCATGATATACCTATCCCCAAGCACTGGAATCTGCCGTCAATGGCCAGTCGAGGCTTCTTTCAGTGCAATGTTGCCTCAGAAGAGGGTCGCCAGCTGGTCCTTCTGGCTGGACAGGCAGGGTGCTGGTCAGGTCAGAGAGGGCGCCACTGGGGGTCATTCTTCGCTGCCTTTTATCCCTCTCTGGCAGACTTTGGTGTCTCCCCAATTTTGAGGCTTACCCAATTCAGGGGTCGTTGACCTCGAGGGATGTCCCCCTTGGTGGTTGCTGGATGGTAGCTGTCAGCCCCAGGGGTCATGTCTGCAGGTACATGCAGTCTTGGGAGTCCGTTGATAAAGTTTGATTAATTCACTGCTGTGATTAGTTCAAACCGGGGCTTCTGTACCTTTAACAGTGAAGTTTCAGGGAGTTCCTGGCTCTGTATTGATCCTTTCCTCTCCTTAGTCTGTGGTTTGGTAGAAGTTAAGTGCTGCTCGTTAGCCTGTTATCCTGTCTAGCTACTGTGTTATGCAATCAACCAAGGTTCATTCAAGGGACCTGCTCCATACAGAGAAGCTGAGGTTCGATTCCCACCCTTGCTAACATTGTTACATGGTACAACTTACTTTTAAACATAAAGTACATTTGTACAAAGTTAAAAAGCATAGACTATAAAACATAAAAAGGTGAAATGACATGGCACATAAAACAAATAGACCAAATACAATGTGGGGGGGAGGGGGACATACTGATGCAGAATATTATTTTATACCTATAAAAGCATCTACAAACTATTTTTTTTTACAAGAACACTTTATTCTATAAAAACAATAATATAATAAAAGAAGAAGAGGGAGGAAGGAAGAACAGGTAGAAGAGAAAGCATCCCCAAAAGAGGGCAAATACTGCAAAAGGGGCTTTTTGCCATATGGAGGGGCTTCACATTGAAGGGGGGGGCAGGCAAAAAAAAAGGTTTCTTGCTACAAGGGCATAGCTAGACAGTGCTTTCAAGGGACCAATCACATGACAATCATAACTTCTGACTGCACCTTTAGGGTCCCCTGCTAAATCTACCTTACAGAGGAGCTTCATGCAGGAAACAGGTATTGAGAAAGGTGTAATGAAAGGATCTGGAAATAGTTTATACCATGTGTGACAACACTGTTTTTCAGCTTAAATATCTATTGTGCTTTGCTGGGATTTACTCTTCTGATGCAATTCAGCTTGTGTTTCACTACTCTGCACAAGCCTGCCTCTTCAAGACTTCTCTCCTAACAGAGGCCCCTCCTTCCCCCAGCAGGCCTCACTGCCCCTCTCTGCACTTGTTTCTTGAACATGGGTGGCTAGAATTTGTACACAGCTGATGTGTCACCATAAGACTCACCATTCTTATTTAATTATTGCCCAGGACTGCCAATACCCCAAGTCTGTACAACTTCAATTTGGTCATTATTCCTTGAGGAAATACTTTCAGTTAATTTTTATAGAGTGACGTAAGATTTGTAATGACGACATTTGATAGAAAAATGGCAGCCAGAACAAAACAACAAAGTGGTAAACAAATATAGAAATTACATATTTGCCCTTCGTTTTGGGATGAAATGGAGAACAACAACAAAAAATGATACAGTTGCTAGATAAATCTACTCAATCCTTTTTTTCCTCTGAGAAATAAAAAGTCTGCTAAAATCCTCTCAATTACATTTTTTTCTTAGAAAGTCTCAGTTAATTGTAGCAGTAGTGTGAAAGTCAAAAGGCACGTGACAGCACATCTGTTGTTTTTTCAATATGATGACAAGCAATGGGAACATGGGTACTTCAGCAAGTTCCAGTTCTCCATCTCAGATCTTTGACAGCTATGGAAAGCTTTAATTAGACTGCTGGTTCAGGGCTTCCTTGTATAAATGCAGTTCTGTCATTTCTTATTCGTTGTCATGACCAGTTAATGGGTTTTTTTGCCTCCAGCTCAGACAACCTTGGTGTACTTTTTTCCTTTTATATCGGCATATAGGTTATCCATAGTTTAGCTTCTGGAATAATTAGCTAGCTTAAAATTCAGTTGTAATATACCACTCCCATGTCTCAATGAATCACTATTTTTCTTGGGCTATTTCCCTTTTTTGAAATCCATCTGTCAATTCAGTGCTCTTTTTTTTTACTCTTCAATGGCAGCTACTGGATCCTCAGTGCTTTTGCAAATCAGGGCAATTATTTATGTGCCTAAATATGGACACAGCATCTAAATGTAGGCTTTTCTTTTTTTGAAAATTTGGCCTTTACCTTTAGATCCCCAAGGGCTAGTTATGACTTTTCCAGATTCCTCAAGAGGCATCCCTAATATTTTGCAATTTGTGCATTAAAAATACATGACGAAACTTTCAAGTATGAGTACCAAAATAAAAAAAGGATCTTATTCCATGGCAGTAGCTTTCATTCCTCAATACATTTTGAAAATCAAGTCATGCATTTATGTACCTAAATGCATTTTAAGGTACCAATCATTGGCCACTTAACATTTAGGTAATTTGACAACTGGTTTTTAATTAAAGTTAGAAAAGAAAAAAAAATAGTTTAAATATAGAAGACATGGAAAGACATTTGTGTGTCCCATTTGAGACTTCATTTTTCAAGATGGCCCGTGGTTCTGTAATACTATGGGGGTTCATTTTAGGATCCATCTACAGAGTTGCCAATTTGGTTTAACTGAACGTTTAATAGTTTCTAAAAGAAAAATATAATGCATCTTATAACAGTGTTGTTTTTTTACTTAATTGTTGGGGGACATCAATAGTAAAACCTTTCCTGTTAATCCGTTAACATTCACTTATATGCAAAATACAAAACAAACACACATACCAAGGAACTAGTTAAGGTGTCCAATCTTACATGACTTATCTTTTACTCCTCTGCTCCAGAGATAGCCTCACCTCTACTGGAACCAACTGCCACACAGATATTACAACAAAACATTAAATCTGTCCCAGTCCGGATCCTAGTATCTCTTTTGCACAGCTTCAGAAAAACACACTCCCTTAAGGCTGGGGACTAACTATGTGACAAAACAACTTTTTTGGATAGTAAGTTTTAACTTGGAAATAAGAAACCAATGAACCAATTTTCTTGAAACTCCTGAGAAAATTCAAGCTCAATACAAATAATTTGCGCTGAACTTTTGGGACAGATAAGTTGTCCTTTTAATAGAAGACAAAGGGTCTGTGTTCCTAAATGCAGAACTGAATGCAACCTTAACTATGGTTGCAATATAGCCTTCATAGGTACAACTGCTGCTGCCTAAAGAGTATAGTTCTTCAGATATCCAAGCAGAAAATGCAAGCTCTATAGACAGGTGGATTTCTTTTTTTTTTTCTTTTCCCCTTTTCTAAATAGATTGCTCATTTAAGGACAGGTAAAGACATTCAGCTTTTACTTTGCTGGTTTGCTGGCTCCTGCAGGCTTCCCATTGCTGTCTCCATGACCCAGCTAAATGGCAGGACAATGATTTAAAAGCTGGCAGCCAGGAGCAGGGTCCTGGGAAAGTCTCCCTGACCCAGCTCAGGGACCCTGCTTCCAGCCACTGGCTTTCTAATCACCACCCCATCACTCAGCCTGGCAGCAAGGGGATGCCAGGAGCCAGGCTGGGGAAAAGCCTCTGCACAGACAGCTTCTATTCAGTCTGGCTTTTAAATCGCCAGCCCTGCCACTGAGTGGAGCAGTTCAAGGGGGAACAAGGGACAGCCAGAGGGACTGAGAGCCAGGCATGCAGAGGCTTTTCCTAGCCTGGCTCCTGGACCCTCCGGCTTCCCCTTGCCATGCACACCGCCCAGCTGATCTGGAGCAGCACTGTGCAAGGCAGGTTCATGTGCCATGCTATACCACAGCAAAATACTCCCAATCTCACCCTGCACTGCTCTGCGTCAGCCTGGAAGGATGCACGGAGCAGAGCTATTCTCCAACAGAGAGAACTGGGAGGCTTCCCACTATGACAGAGTGCCCCTCTCCAGTCCATCCCCAGGTGGAGGATGATGGTGGAGGCCACACTCCTGGGGCAGGAACCATCCCGGGCTAGCTGTGGCAGCTGCTACTTTTCAGCAGCTGCCAACTGCCACTTGACAGCCTGCTCCCTCCAGGCAGGGAAGAGGACATGCTGTTAATTAACCAGTTCCTATAAGGGCAGGAGTGGCTCAGGGAGTAACCCATTAATGCCCCTGGCTGGGGAGCTTGCCTGTAAAACGCTCCAGCTGTGGGCTGGAGGATTATCTGTAGTCTAGCTCGCAGGCTATTTTTCTACTGGAAGTGATTTCTTCTGGCAGAAATGAATATCTGTATGCAGCTAAGTCTTCCTTGTACCACACTACTTGGGTAATCAGTTCAGCTGCACAGTAAAATTTACTTAGACTGCTAATGGCCACACCCTGTTAAGAGTATTCATAAAGTTTAATGCTTTGAGCATCTTTATTTATCACGAATTGGTATTTTCTCCTATTTTTCGTATTCTTCATAAAAGGTTTTTTGAAAAGTAATAAATCAACTTTAAGAGTTCTGGAAAGGTAATGCCAGTGAATGCCAGTCATTCATAATGACTACAAAAATTAAATTATTGCAGCAAGTTCATATTAATGCTGAAAACTTCAACTGCGATATCAAGACATAGTGCTACAAACCTGCTGCTACTAATGTGAAATCTTCTTGACATATACATTTAGGAAAAAAAATTACTTTCACAAGATCCATTCCTCTAAATCTGACAGCTAGCAACCTCTGTAACAGAATGGATATAATCAAGAACTTCTAAAATCATTTTTCCCGTAAGATCATAAAAACATAGAAAATTAGGGTTGCAAAGGGACCTTGGGAGATCATCTAGTCCAACCCCCTGCTCAAACTAGATCATCCCATCCATGGCTTTTTCTAGCTGTGTCTTAAAAACCTAGACAAAGCCTCCAAGTTCCACCAAGACAACTAAGAACAGCCACTTTGCTTGCAAAATCCCATCCGTATCAGGCTACGGGTAAGATGCAGTCAACAGATATCAGTGTTGGCAAGTTGAGCTCTGCCACTCCTTCAGGATGCATATGGTTTTCTTCAGTGTCCATTTATTTAGGACAATTTACAAAAAGATGGTTTCCAGCTATGTTTCAGCAAATAGCAAACAAGTGAGGCAAGAGAGTATAAAAGACTGAGAACTGTAATTAGTAAGAGAGCCCAGTTTAAGACTGGGAACATTTTGGCTTAAACTAATGACACTGTCTTCCCATGACACTGTATTTACATTTCCAGATATCTTGAGAGTTTTGGAAGACACTGCGCTTTTTATTCATAGATTCATAGATGTAGGGTCGGAAGGGACCTTGTAGTTCTTCTAATCCGACCCCCTGCTCTGGGCAGGAGAGAAAACTGGGCTCAAATGACCCCAGGTAGGTAAACGACAAGCCTCCTCTTAAAGACCCCCAAGGCAGGTGCCAGCACCACTTCCCTTGGAAGTTGGTTCCAGATCCTACCCACCCTGACAGTGAAGAAGTGCCTTCTAATGTCTAGTCTAAACCTACCCTCTAACAACTTATAGCTGTTATTCCTTGTTACTCCAGGAGGCGATCAGGGGAACAAGGTCTCTCCCAAACCCCGCTGGTCCCCCCTAGTAAGTTTATAGTCGGCCACCAGGTCCCCCCTCAGCCTTCTCTTGTGAAGGCTGAACAGGTTCAGGTCCCGTAGCCTCTCCTCATAGGGTCTGCCCTGCTGTCCCCGGATCATGCGAGTGGCCCTCCTTTGGACCCTCTCCATGCTGTCCACATCCCTCCTGAAGTGCAGTGCCCAGAACTGGACGCAGTACTCCACCTGCGGCCTGACCAGTGTCGCATAGAGGGGGAGGATCACCTCCTTGGCCCTGCTTTTGATGCATCTGTGGATGCACAACAAGGTACAGTTAGCCCTACTGACCGTGTCCTTGCATTGTCAGCCCATGTTCATCTTGGAGTCAATAATAACTCTAAGATCTCTTTCTGCCACCATGCTTTCGAGAAGGGAGTTCCCCAGCCTATAGGCATGCTGCTGGTTCCTACTGCCCAAGTCCAGCACCCTGCACTTGTCAGTATTGAATCCCATCCTATTTTCATTTGCCCACCTCTGTAACCTGTCCAGGTTCCGCTGTAATCTGTCCTTCCCTTCTAGCGTGCCTGCCTCACCCCAAATCTTGGTGTCATCTGCAAATTTAAACAGGGTGCTTTTCACCCCGTCATCCAAGTCGCTAATAAACAAATTGAACAGTATAGAAATTTTAGCAAGTATAGAGATCACCAATATTTTATGCTGCTGGGAACATTCAAAATTGTGGAGGTTTGATAACCATCTAGAAACCATTATAAATTAAGATAAAGAAGAGTCGCTGGGAGCTTGCCACCCCAGCATACACGCAAACAGTTGGTTACGGGTATCCTAGCTTGTATTTCATCACTTACAAACAAAATTCTCCATTCAAACTGCTTTTCTGCTACAGATTGTAATTACATTTGCATCCCCAAAAGATCTTAATCAAGGTCCTCAAGTTGTCTTGAGGAACAACTCTCACCTCCCAGATTCAAGAGGAAAGCTGGTGCAGTCTGTCAGATAGGGCTCATATGCCTTACAATAGATATCTGCTGGCATGCAATCAGAAGCTGGCACTTTGCCATTTTTCATTATCTTCACAGAATCCAGGAGTCTTCTAAAATAGGTTTATATGGTTTAACATGTAGATACACTGTGTTCATTATGCTCAAGGTATATTCAGCAGCCCAGCAGCAGCAGCATCAGACTAAGTATTCAATGAGTCTTGAAAATACAGCCGCCATCACAACTGGATGTTGAAAGGTCAGTGATCAGTATCCAACCATCACTGATTTTCACCCACATCAGTAGGCCACACAGGGATGTACACAATCTTCTGCCCTGCGTAGACTGCACATCTGCCTATACAGCCCATGGTATCAAATGAATCAAATGCGAACTACATTATCAAAGGTCAGGGAGAGATCTATTAATGGCCTGCAGTTTTCTAAAGGTTCCCATACAATTTCAACATTTCTGCTAGAACTCTGTAAGACTGACATATTATTAGCTATAAGATGTCACAGCAACAAAACTGCACAAGATGACTTGTACATGTGAATAGGAGACTGGTCGACACAGAGAGACAAATAATTTCTCTGAAACATGTTTCTGTTTTGGGTTGTAGGTTTTTGTTTTTGTTTTTTTTTAAGTGTTCTTTGCCTAGATGCTTCTTGCATTCCAGCAGGATTAGCCATAAAAAAACAACACAAAACAAAAGTCTCAAAAATAGGTTGAAGGTTAGAAAATTTAGAAAATGGCCTTACAATGAAAGACTTAGATTCTACTTCTTTAGCTTACAAAAAATATTAAGTGACTTAACATGATAGATGGAAAAAAAAGTATCAGGTCTAACAGGATATTTAACCATACAAAGGTATAAAATTGCTTGATCAGTTAAAGCCAGATTAATTTTAATTATAAATAAAGCACTTTCTTTTTAAACATTAAGAGTGATTAACTACAAGAACAGCCTGCGAATGGAATTCCAGGTTCTCCACCTCTTGATGCCTTCAGATCAAGACGGGTTTCCTTTTCTGGAAAAGGTGCGTTAAATCAAATACAAATTATTGGACTCAATATTGAGCATCTAGGCAAAATTCTGTGTCCAATGTTGCAGAGAGCTGACCAGGTAATCAAATTTTCCATTTTGATCTTTAACAAAAAAATAAATAAATAAATCTATGGCTTTGGGAAATAAAGGAACTATTTAAGGATCTGAACTTTACAAACTGTCTCCTCCAGGAGCTGGGCTGCGCACTGCCTCCATCCTTGCCCTTGTTGCCAAGAAGTGGAAAAAAAAAAAAACAAAACAAAAAAAAAAAAAAAAACTCATACGTGTTCTTGTACTCTTATTAGTGGCTGGTTTCAGGGCCTCAAGAAGGTCATCCCTCACTGTTGCAGAAACCATGGTCACCGAGTTAGATATGGTAATTTATTTACTCATGTCAGTGTAAACAACTGTTGCCAAACTTGAATCCAGACAGACCGATTTTCATTTAGGCAACCCCAAAAATCCCAGCTCCATCACTGCTCTCAACTGCCCAGGAAATCTGAATTGTCCCTGGGGTCTCCACCCACCCTCCCAACAACCACGAATTTTCCCCTCTTGAACAATCTTACACCGTCTAGTCACCGTGGGGAACAGCAGCAGCAAATTCACCCTTGGAAGATGCATCACCCTTTCCTTCTGTCAACCCCTCACTGCACAAATTCATCATGATATAATTTTGCTCGGTTTCAGACCATCAGCTGGACCATTCTGAATGACCCTCCATGTCAGCAAGAAAACAGACTACACAAAGTAAAACCAACAACCTTTTGAAAACTTCAGCAGAGTTGAATAAGTCCAGGTAAATATGTCCACTGTAATTTGAAAACAAAATGTATAATCCTGTTGTCATCATATAGAAGACGAGCCAAGCTCATTTCTGGTGGCAGAAATTTTACTGGTAAGTGATGTAATGCAAAACAAGCAATATGGGAGCCATACAAAGAGATCATTTTAAAAAATACTTAACACCATTTTTATTTGAATTTACAAAATAGTATTCATATTAATTTCAACACTTCAGAAAAGATGTAGACAGACTGGAAAGAGTCCAACAGTGTGACAAAAGGAGACTAGAGGCTTGGGAAGCATGCCTTTCAATGGAAAAAAACAAAGAACTAAAATTATTTACCATTTTTACATGAATACAAGACAAGGTTTCTTCCCCAATCACCATGAAGACAAAAGACCCTCATCTTACGTTTACATACAAGGAAACCTAATTAAATACATTGTCTACCATTAAACTGCTACCAAAAGCAGCATGCACTCAATAATAGAAACCAACTCTGAAGTTGACTAAATGGAGCCAACACTGAGCATGACTATATAACACACAGCCCAATCTTGGGCAACCATACTGATAGGAACCTACCACAAGGATAGGTTAGTGCGGGACCTCTGAACAAGATACACAGTAGTCCCCACACTGAGCATGGTCCCCCTTTAGTGCCAACTCTTTTTCAAGTCATGGGGAGCCACTATACTGCATAGATTTTGAGTTCCTCTTCACTCCCACAGCTGAGCTGTGCCTTTCTTTCCCATTTCTAATGAGTCCCATTTCTTCACCAGCCTTAAATGTCTGGCAAACATCACAAAACAGGGCCCCAAACATTTCACCCAGAATCCCTCTGTCGTCCCCTCTCTCAGCCTGTCACGTATTAGTGTGGCCCCCGCCGTCCATGAGGTGAAGCCAGATCAGGTTGCCTTGCACTGCATCTCCATCTCAGTTTTTGGAGGATCCCAGGACTTGTGACAAGAACACCAGGTTCCAGTCATGAGCAGGGGGCTAATTAGCACATGGGTCCTTTGTGGAGCAGGTATCTGGAGAACACACATGTACTGAGAAGGTTGAAATGCCATTGACTCCACTGGGTCCATCCCAATGAACGATAAGGTAAATCATGAGCCTTTTGACTTTGGACTAATATCATGCATAGTGGGCATATCTACATGTGTCGCTATGTCAATGATGTTACTGGGCTGTGATTTAGTACTTTCTTTTGGTACAGTTTTTGTGCAATACTGTGTCAGACCTCTTCCTTTTGGAAGTACTCTATATCGGTGCAGTAATAACCCATACAGTGCCATGTGTGTGGCCAGGTTATTTTTAACAGCTGCTTCACTGTAGCGGTGCGCTATACCAGGGGAGCATGTCACTACGGTGAAGTAGCTGCTGGTAACATGTAGACATCCATGGATGCTACATCACTGTAGCGCATTGTTACAACGATGCAGCATCACGTGTAGATGCGCCCAATTTGTACTATAAATAGGTACAAACATGCTGCTTAAAAGTGCATTTATGGCAGTTTCCCAACCAGTGTGCCATAGCACAAAAGTGTGTCATCAGAAATGAAAAGGTGTGCTGTAGAATACTGCCATGGCAATGAGCTACAGTAGGGATGAGGATGGGGATTGCCTTAACAGGTATGTAGCAGAAAACTTGTATTACTTGGGCTGGAAAAGGTTGGGAAACACTGGTTTATGGAGTACTTGTGCTAAAACTTGCGGCAATTTCAAAAAGGTAAAATGCATCAATTCTGCATAAACTAAGTCTATGAGTAGTATATGCAAATTACTACAGCTATGTTTAGTTCAAGTTCAGGACTTTCAAATTTGCTCCTCACTTCCATGTGCTCAGGGAGAGCAGGGTCTGCCAGTTAGGAGAGGGAAAGGGGCTGCAGGGAGAAGTTGTTGGGGGAGGCAGAACACAAGGAGCCTACCTGACCCCTCCCCACCCAGATTTATTTTCCATGCTGTAGTAGTGGGAGGGAGGAAATTCAGCAAACATCCAATTATTAGATTCTATACCTGGACAATTAAACACATTTATAAATTTCCCATATATAGAATCTACTTATTGGGCGGGGACAGGGCAAATTATACTCAGGGCTGTCTAATATTTGAGTAAATATGGTAATCTGGAGATGAGAAAACCAAAGGGGAATTTGATGACAGTCTTCAAATACCAGATGGGTGATTATAAAGAGGATGCAGATAGTCATTTTTCCTGTGGCTGTAGCAATGGTCTTAAGCTGCAGGAAAGGAAATTTAGGATGGAAGTTAGGAGGAATTTCCTGATTATGAAGGTAATTAAGCACTGGAACAGGCTGAGCTTCATTAGTTAATACAGGATTATATTATTGCATTGGACAAGTAGGGCATCTCCAAAGGTTGAAATCTGGTATAAAGAAATGGTGCAGATGGCATCTATGGAGAAAGCCATACTTAGCAAGCTTAACCACTTTGAAAAGTTTGGTGCAATTTAGAATGTGTTCTTGGAATATTTAAGTAACCTAATTATTAGTCCTTTCAGACTACTTTTTTCTTCTATCCCTCCCTCCTCCCACCTCCTTTTTCATTCTTTTCTCCTTTATTACTTACTTGTTGTTTCTGACATACATGTATTTCTGATTTTTGTGTTGCTTTTAAAATAATCAATAAAATCAATTAAAATAAGCCTTTGGAACAGCTGCTTCAACAAGCTGCAAAAAAACAATTTTCAAGAGTAGGTTAGACAGACACTTGGCTGGGATGATTGAGTCAGGGACAGGGGTAGATCCAGAGGGAGTACAATGGCACAATTACACCCTTTTCAGCTCATACCATGGAAACAGCAGCCAGGAACTTCATTTAAATCCCCAAACCAAACCACTTAAGAATTCCCCCACCTCCCTTCATGCTCAGCAGAACATCCCGTACTCTTTTATTCCCTTCCTATCCCCGTCATTTCTGGATAGTAGCAGTGGGCAGGTTTCCTCCTGCTTGGTCCTTACAGGTGTTCCCTGTCACACCCCGAGAGGACTCAGGTAGAGGAACTCACCCACCGCTGCTGCCACTGCCACTGTCCCCAGCCGAATACAACTCTCCATGCAGCCTGGCTGGAGCAGGACCTAAGGCCAGGTGGAGACAGTGGCAGAGGTGGGCAGGGGAGAGAACATGCCACTGAGGAAGGGAGGGGAAGTGGGTGTTGATACTGGAGGGAAGGGCAGATTCTTATCTCATTTGGGACTTTAAAAAGAGTCCCTAGCTGCTGCTCTTAGGGCATAGCGTCTGTCCCGGTGGGGTGAGAGAGGAGGGGAGGCTGGAAACAGGGTTGCAGCCACCCCTGCTGCAATGGTCATTGCTCTGGCATCCCCTTTACAAAATCCTGGATCCATCAACAGTCAGGGATGACCCTACTATGAGCAGAGGACTGGACTAGATGACCTTATGGGGTCCCTTCCAGCCATACTTTGCTATGACTTTCCAACATTACTCTTAGAAAAAAGCCTGTATACACATCTTTCAAAGCACTCCCCAAGATCTATCTTTTACATACGATGGCTTGGGCAACAGATATCAGTAACCCCTAGTAGACCCATTTTTACTATAAATTATGTCAGATATAAACATAATAAAAAATATTGTATATATTGTTTAAATATTATATTGTGCATATAAAGGAAAAGGAATACTATTTTGTGTTATTTTTCTCCTTAACTATAAACTCTTTGAAACAAGAGCCTCTAACTTTATGTTTGCAGAGTGCTTAGTACAAAAGGAACGGTAGAGCTTTTGTGTAATACTGTGCCGTACTTCTCTACTAACAAAGTGCTAAGATTTTTTGTTTTATGATTAGATATGGCATCACATGCAAGATAACTAATATACAAAACACAACTTACCTGTGTAACAAGTGGTTCCAATAGCCTCTCTACTGTAAGAGTCCTGATTTCCAAACTTTTGGGGTCCCATTTTAAAATGATAGGTGAAGTTGCAGAAGTCATACTCCCTAAAATAGACAAGATTACGTTAACCTGTAAAATTGTGCATAGTTTTATATACTGTTTAATTAATTAGCATATAGAGAGCTATTTACATATTGTATGCACACAAGATATGTATCAGATAATCCTGCAAAATACTGATATCTATGTGTACCCAGCCCCACTGCCAATTTCACAAAATATCTGAACTCATTCACAAAGTGCATGTCTATCCCCATCCCTAATGACAAACTCGTCATGCTGCCTACACTGAATCTATTTACAGAGCTGCCAACCCTTGCAATTTCATCATCATTCTTGCAGTGTTCAGTATTCCTTAAAGCCCCAGCTCTTCAAAACAGGCAATTACAGGAAAATCTCAACATTCATTTAAAAAGAGTTTATAACGTACAGGATTTCAGAAAGAGTTTAAAGACATGATTCAGAAAGGTTTGAACCCCACAACGCTTAAAATTATTTTTATTTATTTATTTTATAGAGGTGCCCCAATATATCGGTTGCCTCTCGGATCAGCACCAATAAAAGGGGAAACAACTTTATTGGCTACTAGCTTTTTTTTGGCCGTTGTAACCAATGTTTACCAATAATTATGCCTTCTGGCCAGGGCCCTGGACACCTGGGTACCCTCTCTCCCACTGGGCTGGAGCCCCCAAATGCCTGGGTTCCCTGAGGAAATGGTGGGTTTCCTTTTGCAGGCAGGCAGCATTCTAGCCTGCAAGGGGTCCTGCTTGGGGCTGCCAGGAACAAGATGCAGGGGGTGTTGCGTGCATGTGCCACATGCATGAACATGGCCAGGAATACAGTCGGGCAGTGTGGAGAGCAGCTCCCTGCAGATAAATGTATGAAGACAAAAGGGTGGGAGAGAGGGGGCGGGATAGATCAAGGACCCACGGTGAGGTAGGAAGTGGGGTAGGGGCAGGCATAGGGGATGAGGGCACTGCCCAGCCAGGGTAGTGCATGGGACCTGGGGCCAGGATGGCGAGTTGGATGGAGCTATGGGTGGCTTGTCCAGGAGGCAGGGCCAGGGGCAGCCCCTCACCACTCCGTGCACCCAACAGGGGGAGGCATGGGGGGTGGGGCATGTGCCCCCCCCACCCCCGATTTCTCCATAGGGCAGATGTGGGCTGCTCATTATGGGCTCAAGGCTCTCCACTCTGCTGTCTTTCGCTAGGGAGCCCCCTGCCCCCGGCAAGTTGTGTCCCCTGCTGCTGGGCAGGCAGGGGGTGCATAGCCAGTGCGGAGCTCCCAGGGCAAAGACAGCAGGGCAGAGAGCCCCAAGCCCACAGCAGGCAGCTCGTATTCACCCTTGCCCTGCTTGCCTGTACCCCACTTAAAGTGTCCCCCCTGTGCTTAAAAGTGGTGTTGAAGGCACTTGAACTAAAACTCATTCAATGAGCCACCATTTTTAAGTGCCGGGATGTTGATACATGTGATGCAGAAGGCTGCTGGAGCACACAAAAAAAACGGTTTATGTCAGTACTTTAAAACGCTTTGCATTTTAACACAAATCAGTTATAACATACGTATATGTCAACTACTATGTTATCAATCCTGGAAATTTATTTGGGCATGCTTTTAGCAGGTAGAATTAAACTTTGGATAATTCTTTGGGAAGTAGTGTTATTATTATTTTGTTAGTTCATCTTTTTTCATGATTTTGATATAGTAAGTCATCCTGAGCCTTTGAGGGGGAGGGGGGGAGGGTGTACATGAATAAATTAAAAGAAAACCATGAAAAGAAAATCAAGTTAAACTTCGTCAAATCATGACATGGTAAAAAGTTACAGGTGCACTGATAAAGATTTTCTTGGCCAATACTGATAGCCTATTATTTACCAACCATATTGGCAGATGCCAATAAAAAATTCAGTGTAAAGAAGCGATTACCCTACCATGTAGTGCAGGAGTTGCCAAATCACAGTGCACATGCCTTAAGCAGTACAGACAACCTGTGTTTGTGGCATGCATCATATTGGGGAAGCACAACAGCAGACAGGACAGGAAGCAGAAAGCAAATCAATAGATCGGGCAGAAGACGGGGATCAGAGTGGCTCTTGGGGATGATGTAGGCCAATTTGTGACATGCCTATCAAAAAGGTTGGCCCTCACTGATCTGGTACAGCGGCTTCTCTGGGGTGGGGGAAGGCCGATCATCTGCCCATCCAAACACTGGTATAACTTGCATCTGTCCACATAACTGATGCAAATAACACTGGTTTTTACATGCCATGCTCAGATCTAGTCCTAAAGTGATGAACAGCCCTCAGTGATTGAGATTGAAGGCTGTTCACCTCCACAATGATTGAGAAAGAAGAAACATTCCTTAGAATCATAACCAACATGGGAGGGGAGGAGAAAATCCCTTTAACTCTACAATTAATGAATCATAACACATAGACAAGAAATATCTGTGCCTTGCCATAGAGCAGGAGATGGTCTTATATTTGCTGCAAAGCCAGATCATTTAACCAACCACACAAACATACAAATGTTGAGTCAAACATACTGTCATTGTTTTTCACTAATTATTGCCACTGTAACAACACAGCATGATAAATGACTGAATAGGAGTTACATGCTTAAGCATAATCTGTAGAGATTAAAAAGTCTTCCTTGCTACTCCTACCACATTCATTCTAGGCTGATAAAAGAGTCAAACATGAAATAGGCTGTTCATCATGTTTTGTTATCTCTTCTACCCAAAGCAGCAAAAGATACTGCCTCGAGGACCGTATTTAATACAAGAACCTCAGAGCTCCACGACTAATGCCAGGCTTCTGCCTCGTTTTCCGTCAGAAGAACAGCAAGCAGGATATTCTGTATTATCAGTTAATAGTAGAGGATGATGGCAAATCATCACACCTTGGTTTGTTTGTTTTTTTAATTTAAACGCACAAAAAATATATGTTCATGAGAGAGAGAAAGCGAGACCAATCATAGAGGGGGGGGATGATCTTAGGCAGAAAGAACACCAGCATTTCCCATATTACCTTACTATCTCCTGCCTGTTTTGCTCTAGAGGCTTCTGCTATTAATAAATTTAATCTCTCCTTTTTTTTTTTTTTTTTAAACTGTCTGGAGATTATGTTTAGATAAATACCACCTCGACCTTTCTTATGTCAGGTTTTATTTGGAGGGCAACATTTATCATTTACAAGTATATGATGCTGCTTGTTATTCGGGATAGATTTCATTGAACTGCGCTGTGGCCAATACACTTCTAAATACTTATTGGAGGGGACATGTATTTTTCAGTATCAACTTTCACTGACAAACTTATTCACTATTTTTCACCTCTTTATTATCTACTGGCAGAGCATTATTTCATATTTGAGCCTTGCAGAAAGTTGTCAACAGTGAAAAAGGTGTAATATAGTCTAGATGCCATATTTTTGATGAAACGTTTGCACAGATGATTGTAGTCCGTATCTTAAAAGCAACTCCACATTTTTCAATCATCACACAACTTGACAGACACCTACTGTACATTCCTATCCCAGGAATCTGTCAGAATTTCTCCTCCACTTGATTTAGTGGTTCTGAAACATAAAACAAGGAAGAAATCCATTTTCCCCTTCAACCCAGTTCAACACCTGCAAATCAAACTATATTTTTGAGCAGTCTTCAAATAGTCCAACTTCTTCCAGAAGATATTTCTTTTAAAATCTATTGAGAAAGGCAGTTAAGAACAATGTCAGTTAAGTTAAAACTCTTATTTTGGAAGGTGATTGAACATATTTGTGGTAATAAAGAGCCTACTGCTTACGGACACAAGAATACACTGCTGTGAACAGAACTCTGCATGGGCAAAGCGGTCCACACCAACTTCAATCAGAAGAAGAAAATTGTATTGGAACAGGCACCGTTGACAACAACGCTTTAAGAAATCTTCAGGTCTTGTTCTGAATATAAAAAGGTTCTGTCCTCTCGATCTTGGAAGCGAGGAAAGAAACGCAACACACATTTTCATTTTCATCCAGAGGACATGGCTTTTCCTTCCAAGTTCTACTAACATCCACTTTAAAGTCCACTTCAATGGTCAAAGTCAAGCATTTGAAATTCTAGTTCATCTTATTTATTTACAGGAACTTAAGTGAAACAAAAAATACCATTTAGCTGTCCATATTAAAGCAATATCTGCGAAGGAAACATTATTACAGCAAAAGCTGTGTTAACTGGCACTTTATTAGCCAGAAAACTCTATTAACCGGCATCCGAGGGACACGGCAAAAGCAAAACAGGAAGTACCACTTTCAGGTTTCGCCACCACTGCGAGCACAGGTCTTGCCACTTCTTTGGCCCATGGCCCAGGGCAAAGTAGCCTGTGCAGGGTTCCCCTCCCTGTCCCCCAACACACTGACACCAGGGGAGTGCACCAGACGGTGTACGTTTGATTAACCAAAATATTTGATTAACCGGCATCCCCCATTCCCGGGGGAAGCCAGATAACAGAGCTTTTACTGTATATGTATTTCCTAGAAACAGAATTGCCAGACTGTGTAAGATCTGTGGCATCTGCCTCAGTATTTTACTTCTAAGGGTATACAGCACCCAGAGCATCCTCAGAGAAAGATGCAAGAAACCCACATTTGATTTTCTTAAAGCAGTGGTTCTTGGCCTTTTTAGACTCAAGGCACCCCTCAGAAAATGCCCCCTCTTATTTTTCTGCCATTTTCTTTTCTTTCATTCTTTTTTAAATAATAAAGCATTTCTTTTGTTGCAAAGAGTTTAGAAAGACCACAACAGGTCAGGATGTTTCTGACACAGAAGATTTCTACCTGAAATCTCTGGGTTTTTCCTGTGAATCACATTTGCACATCTAACACTGCTAACATTATAGTTGTAAATCACTGCTTTGAAGATTAGATAACGAGACATCATGGTGGATGACCCTAGTAGCAACACTAAGTACAAAGAGCTGTACACCTAACATGGCATTAGTGATTGCAATTAGACAATGTTAGGCAAAACATGTCTATATATTTTGATTTTTTTTATTCTTTTTGTTGGTTTGGGAGTAACTGAAAAAGGGAAGAGGGTTAAATACGGGGGGGGGGTGGAATTAACAAAGCAGAAAGAGAATAAGAAGAGAGATAGAAAAGAAAAAGGGGAAAAACACACCACTTAGACCTTATCAAGTAAATTGAATTTTCAAAGTGAAGTGGAAATATGAACAAATTAATCTTGAACAGTCCTGTGAGGCAAATAAGAAGATAATGTCCTAGGCAAAAACATTTAATTCAGAGTTGCAGATGCACAGCTACTGACACAACATTAACACCAACAGAAAAATACTAAAGGAATACTGCCAGTTTTTTAATTAGGAAGTACACTAGTGCACAGTTAAATAACCATAGCTCTGCTTCCATACCACTGACAATTACTCATCTCTCAATAAGTGCAGCTTTCATGGCTACAGTATTTTGTGACAATGATGTGGTCCTAGAGCAACGCCATATCTCAAATTTGCAAAAAGTGCAATTGTTGAAAATATTATTTGGAACATATTAAACATATCTAGTCAGTGGGGTCCTACTTAATTGGGGATTGTCCGTAAAAACAAAATCAACAAAAAATAAAACATAATAAAATTAAAATGGTGGCCCCCCCAGTGGCAACCAGTGGTCCTCACTGCCAGGAGGGGAAGGTGCTGGCAGGCAGGGGAGCATAAAGGGCAGTAGACCAGATGGCAACCACCCCCTTTGTCCCTCCTTCCCATGAGGCCTCTCCGCCAATCAGTGCTGAGGGGAGGGGCCACCGCAAAACAACCACATTAATAGAACTTTAGGCCATGATCAACCCATGAAAATTGGTCGTGCCTTCTCTCCCCCCTCCTCGATGATTTAGGCAAACCCCTTCTCTGATGCACAGTTTCTTCTCTCTCCAATACCCAGTACTAATATTGCAAGTTCCCAGACCAAGTGTCTAGTGATCACTCAGTTTATGATTTTTGATAGAAAAATATTGTAAGACTAGTGATTCTTCTTTATCAGGGCTCTTGTATTTTATCAATTTACGTTCCCCATTACAAACTACAATTTACAGGGGGAAAAAAAGGTTACTTGACTACAGCCATACAACATTTCAATGCAACAGCAAGGGAACTCACAAAATCCCAGTTCCTAGTCCTACTTCCAGTCCACTGGATTCTGTTCGTCAGGATAGGGATGGAAAAAAAAAACAACAAATGTGGTGGAGAAGGAAATACAGAAATGTAAGGGTGTGAAGAGTTAATGAGGTACTTAGATGTGGTAAAACCACAGGCATATGAAGGGAAAGA
>NW_005841890.1:3557261-3566425 GCF_000455745.1 Alligator sinensis
AGAAAGAAGAAAAGCTGCTAACATTGGAGAGGACAAAAACAAGATGACAACGAAGAGGCCATTGAAAACACAATCCCTGTGGATAAGAGCGCCTATCATCAGTCACTGACACAGCACAGCCTCCAGCAGATCTGGCGGAAATAATGGGAATTGACATGGGAGGCCTGAATAACCTTTCCTGAGAAGGGAAATTAAAATTAGGGACAGGATATATTGGAGCAAGATTTGTCTCTGTTCATCTGAACAAGTTTCTGACATATTTATTGATAATGGGCATTTTTACAAGTACAAGCACTGCAGCACCAGGTGCTTTTCAAAGCGCCCAGTGTAGCGACGCTTGCAGTTGTATAAAGTGGCAAAATGCAGGTCAGCGCAAAGAAAATGGTGGTGGTGCTCTCTCGAACTAAAACACCTCGGAGGTGCTTCCATTAAAAAAAAATGCACCACCACCATTTTCTCTGCGCTGACACACATTTCACTGTTTACACGACTGTAAGCAGTGCAGCGTGGTGCGCGTCTGCTCCCGTGACTCGATTAGTCGAGTCTGCTTCAAAGCAGTGGATCTCCAGTGTGTCCGAGAACTAAAAGGTACATGTATAAATGTCCAAAGTTTTCTAATATGATTTTTTCCTACCCATAAAGTAATAAAATAATCAAAAACACCCCCATCACCCAACACAGAGGGACACTTTAAGGAATGTGTTTGTACACTCGCGTGTCTCTTTATGCAAGGGTTGCATTTCAAAAAAACCTTGCCTAAAGTGAATTCGCATACAGTGAATCCATTATTACATTTAATTAATACGGATACGTACCAGCCTCCATTTTTGCTTCATGGCTAGCCCAGAAGGGGCGGGGTTACAAGGTGCACTAGAGGGTCCCCTAGATATTTCACTTAATTCAATAATAAAGACAAATAGACGCACCACAATACGAGTGCAAGTAGCACAGTACCGCACATAACAATGGACGATGCAAGACTGAGGCAAGTGCATGATGGCATCGTATACCTGCCTCATTTACCCTCCCACAATGCTTCACTCACATCACTGCATAGCCGCAGTGCATGCTTCTTCGCATAAGATCGAATTTTTCTCGCACGAATAGAGTTTCTGGTATAAATGAGTCCGTTGCATATAAGCGTATTTGCACAAAGAGAGACCCGAGTGTATGGCTCATGTGTTCTCTCGGAGCTTCTGAACTCTCTGTACATAATCTTTATCAGGCCTGTTAAAGATTATGTACAGAGAATTCAGAAACTCCCACAGAACTCCTAGGCTGTACAAACATATTCCTTAAAGTGCCCCTCTGTGTTGGATGATCATATTTAAATTTAAATATAAACATCCTAGACCATAAGCTAGCTCCAACTAATAGAAACAGGTTCTCCAGGAGTTTGTGTCCCAGAATTTCTCTGAAGGTATGAGCCTTCTAGTTTGTTCACATGATGGCTGCGAGCTGTCAGATGCACTGAAACAGATGCAAGCTTTGCAGAATTTCTGAATGAATCTTCCTTTTTAAATTTAAAGCATGGGTATCAAACAGATAACTCATGAACCGAATTTGGATCGAGGAGGTGGAAGGCAGGGTAGATTAGCACATTACAAGCTACTGAGGAGGTGGGTCATCTTGCCTCACTCTGCAACCTGCAGTGGTGGTGATAATCCTTCTGGCTGTCAGAGCTGCTGATTCAGCACAGCTCAAAACCTAAAACGGAATTGGTGCTGAACCCTGAGACAGGCAACTGGACCACCTCTCTGGAGCAGGAAATAGAAGGCCTACAAATCAGAAATGCACAAGGGACCCCAAGATTCAGCTAGAGTGCCTAAACTCTGTTCAGACTCCAAGCTCTTTAAAAAAAATAAATAAATAATAATAATAATAATAATAATAATAATAATCACTGAAGGACATAGTGCCTGGGTCCCTGAGTAGTAATTTGGTGAGAAGCCAAGAGGAGATGCTCAGCCTGATGTTGTCACAGGGCGCAGGGGAGAGACAGATGGATGGGACTGCCAGGTGTCAATGTTTGAACTATCAAACTGGCAACGTTTAATCAAAACTAATACGCTAACTACTAAGTAGCTAGACTTAACATTTCTTAAAAGGTTTAAAACCCATTTTCAAAAGCACCTTGATCACTTCAAAGCATAAGTAACACTGAAAGGCAAATCACATCCTTACACCATTTGCAAATGTCACTCTGGACCACCAACCATTTTACATTCCCCTCGGCTTCTGAGGCAAGTCCATACCGAGAGACAACTACTAACCAGTACCTCTGAGCTCAACTCAGACACTTGGTGCAGATCACTATTCAGAAATAAAATGACTAGATTGAGTGAACTCATGAAATGCTGCCTACCCGTTCTCAGGAATGCATCTCCTCTGCAACGGGGCTGTAAATTTCACCTTCCAAAGTAGAAAATGTCCATATATTCACCGTATTGCTCAGCCTGGACCATTTCTCATAATCTTTCCTATCACTTGCTGGTAATATAATGGCAATATTCGCTCTTTTTAAAGTAAGTAGAAATAAAATGTTTGTGATTAACCAAAACTAATTCACATTCACATGTTGCCAAAAGAGATAATCTGTTTTTCAACAAGCCTGATTAGCTAAATCATACTTTGCTATTCAAAGTATCTAGGTACTGGTATTGACATTTACAGAGCATTTATCAAGGTAGTATGTAAGTGGTGATTACCTTTAGGTTACTCATGCATTTCCAGGCGTGCATTTCCAGTATAGCACAGAAAACTTCCACATTCTAACAAGTCTTCAGAAGCCTTTCCTAAAAATGTAACCTACACTTTACTTCTCATGTTTCTACTGATGAAAAATATACTGTCTATTCCTTCAAAAAAAATGCAGCAGTGCCTACTCAGACTTGAAAACTTTTAAAAAATGAGCCCCACTTCTGCCTGTGGCTTCTACTACATAATAGCATTTTTCATGAGCATGCCTTTCCATAACATGAGATCAGCCAGTCATATAATACCATTCCTTCTCTGCGCTCTCTTTAGAAACTAAATATCCTTTCAATTAAGCTACCTAAACTTCACAAAAGGTTCCAGGTGTAATCACATGGAACAGATTAATTTTTTTAAGCTTTAATCTCATACCCTTTTTTTAAAAGCAATATATTCCTCTGTTTGGAACACATTCATAGCAAAAACCCATAGCTTTCCTGCTTCCACTCTTTTTGCATATCATTAAGCTTTAATACATTCAATTGATGTTTTGGTTTTTGGTCTTACTGCCTCAAAAGCTATGCTATATATTTTTCCTGTATTGAAAATGAATCTACCTGCCAAGTCCAAAAGCTTCTACAATTTCATTATTTTGGCTACTGTATCAACTCTCTCTCCTGATTTTGTACCACTTGTAAGTTTTCATACTAGGCAAAAATAGTATTTGTATTTTCCATCTCCATCGTTAATATGTTAAGCAGGATTGTTTCCAGCACAAAGCCCTGTGGGAGCCCAGTTGTCATTTCACTCTGAGGATTTACTGCCATCAGTGATAACCCTCCTGAATGCTCCTGCTAGCTTACATGATTTCTCATCTTGCTCATCATCTACCTTCCTGTAAAGCAAGTTCCTGCAGACTTTACCAACATTCTGGTAACTTATGTCATTGTCCTATTTTTGTTATATCTGTTGCTCCTTTGAACACGTTAGATTTCTTTGACCCAACCTATCTGTAATGAGCCCATGCTCATAAAGCCTAAACTGGCTTATTTCCAATGCATCAAGCCAAAATTCCCTCCACACCCCCCCCAAACCCAAACAGTCTTTTACAATTATTCACCTCTCCAGCTAATGTAAAAATAGTGGTTGCAGAATCCTGAAGAGTAACTGGAAAAGATGCATTAGGTCACCTAGCCCAACTAATTTATTTTCTGATATTCCTAAATCGTTGGTAGAGACAAAGATCTTTGACTTGATAGTCCACGGTTTTGTTTCTTAGCAAACATGCTTTATTAAATATATTTAGCATAGTAAGGGAAGTGTTATTCCACATGAGTGGTTCTACCAAAGAAAGCTGAATCAGGATAATGTGTGCTATTATTTGAAGAGCTACTCGGTAGTTCCAAAGCAATCACAGCAACTTTGTTTTAAACTCCCAATAATGTTCATTTTTATCCTTTGAAAGTTTTAACTGCTTTCCATACAAGGCCACCTAAAACTGGAGAGTATGGCTAAATTTAAATACATTTAATCCCAGGTGTAATCAGCAAATTTTAAATGCTACATTCATAAAATCTTGCCCATTGTTTTTGACAAATCCTACTGGCAATCTGTGCATGGCAACAGTCTGTATTTTTCATATGATTATTTTTTCCACTCTAAGTAACAGTGGAGGCTGTCGACACTGCTAACTATTTCACGTGTGCATCCACTATAACTGCAAACATTTTCCCCCAAACACAAGTAGAGGCCTGTGATATCTATATGCATACAAAACCAAGAGTATCCCATGGCTGGAGGGGAGTAAGTTCCAGAATCACAAAGACCTCACAAGAAACACCATGACAGCTTCCCCTTCTCTTTTATGACAAGCAGGATAGAGCTCAGGCCCAAAGGATTACAGCCATGCCAGCATAGGTAAAACAACTGCAGGACATTTAGCATGTTTATACATGTGCTCCAGGAGTGGGGAGGGAGGGGGGGGAGTGTTTTACAGCAGCTTTGAGAGCTACTCTAATTAAAAGCACCTGGAGCATCACATGTATCCTGTGCTGAAAAATGGTGGCAAAGGTCCTTTAACTAAAACTCTGACGAGCACCCCGCCGCCATTTTACAGCACGGGGACACTGATACACATGACATGAGTCTGCTGGACCACGGTAATTACAGTGCATTGGAGCAGCCTCGTTTCACATCTATAGGCAACCTTAGGGTTTTATCATTCATACCCAGGACCATAAACTCAACTTGAAGACTTATAAGCATTATCGTGTACAATCTAGCCAATTATACATGAAAAAGTTATTTTAAAAAGTGAAAATAACTGGCTATCTAACTGCAGAAAAAAGAGGCTTCAGTAACATCTCTCAATTTTTAGAAGGACAACCAGTAGAAGTGAGGTTACTCAATTAAGCTACTTAGCCCAATCTCTCTCACAGAAGATGGATGTTTTCAACCTCAACATTTCTCCCAGGAGGGAGCTCATTCATATTATCTTTTAAGCGAAGCCCTGGGGCATGCAATTGGCCAAGTTTATTCACAAAAATGCAGGACCAAGGCAGAAAAAACTATTTGACATTATATCTGGACAGTTAGGACACCAGGTTTCTAATCCCTGCTTCAATGAATAATTAAGAGATTCTGTATAAAGTGGAACAGTGTCAACAGGAAAGATTGAAAGTAATTTACTCTGAAGTACTCTTCAAGGATATTGGATAACAGGATAATATGGGAACCACCATCAGCCCTCTTCCTCTAGCAGTTTTTTAAATGTAGCTCTTCATTCCCTTGGCCTTTATTTAAAAGTACCGAAAAGAAAAAAAAAAAAAAAAAAAAAAAAATCTGCAAGCTTCTTCAACCCAGAGCATAAATGTGCCTAAACTCTAGAGTTTAGAATGGGGGGGTGGACAATTATTTAGACTGGAGGGCTATTTACCGAGTTTTGGCAAGCCACATGTGTAGGCCAGCCCCTTGACAGATGTCCCACTCCTTGGTCACCAACTTTGGACTAGAAGTCCTGCCCCCTAATGCCTGAGCTTTTCCATCAGAAATCCTTCCCCTTGCCCATGGAAGTACTTTTCAGCAAGCAGTTTTGCCATCGCGGAACCAGAAGAATACCAAATTCTATTCTAAAAAGCAAACATCTACAACATGCATTAATTTGATTTCAAAAAATATTTTTGTCCTGATTGACACGTGTTTGTACAGTGTACATAGAGGTAATTGCGCAATAGCGTAAAATGAAGTCTTATTCTTGTATATTTGGTGGGCTGGAAGGAATGGGGGGTGGGTATAAGTTTGTGGGAGGCTGTGGGTGTGTGAGGTGTGGGGAAGGGTATTGATGTGTGTGTGTGAGGTTCTCTGGGACAGTAAATGTGGAGGCATGTGGGTATGTGTGTGGATATGTGGGGTGTGGGTAGGTATGGAGTTTGTGGGGGGTTGTGTGGGGGGGAGGGTGGCTGGGGTATATGAGGAGCTGTGAGGTGAGGTCTGCATGTATCGCAGTGAGAGGTGGGGTGTGGGTGCAAGTTTTTGGTAGGGTGTGCATGTGGGACTCACCCTACGAACACACACACACCCCTTGACCCTCCTCTCTGCACACTCACACTCTGTCCCTCCCTCCCTGCACACACATGCACGCTGCTATTTCCCTGCTTTTCTGCCTGCTGCCAGCCATTCTGGCATCCTGTGGCTCCTGGCTGCAAAAATTGCGGCCGCAGGACTCAGCACGAACTGGCTTGGTCCCAAGGACTGGGGCGAGCGCCCACAATCCTCCCCTGCCTACCTCCCCCTGCCCCCATGTTCTTATCTGAGTTTCCTTCTCCAGCACCGAGAGGCAGGAGCAGCCCCAGGTCCCCAGGCCAGAAGGCTCTGTTAGGCACCGGGCTTCCAGTTGGGGGGCCAGGTGGGCCTTGCTGCTAGCTTCCCCTGGGTCCTACTGCCCCTGGCTCCTGTCATCTTTAACAGGCAGCCAGAAGCAGATAAATATTAATTTTCTAAAAATTTTAGAGGCCCTGTGGGCTGGATAGAATGGCCTGGCAGGCCAGATCTGGCTCACAGGCCTTATTTTGCCCACCCCTGGTCTACAGCCATGCCCAAAACGTGAAAAAAATATCATTAACAACTAAAAGATTCATTGATAAACTATTTTACTCTAAATTTCCCATTATATAATTACCTTTTTAAATGTTCCCACAAAAGGGGCAATGGAAGGGGGAGATGTTCTACCCAATCACAGAACAGAACCCCACTAAAATCTCCTCCAGTCTTAGCTCCTCTACTTGCAGGCACTCAGTTTCCCTAAAATGATTAGAGAGCAAGATTTGCTTTTTGGCATGCCCGGACAGCTTAATTCATTGTGAAAATTGAGAAACCTTTGCTCCCCGTTATTTATAAAGAGGTAGTTTACCCTGTTATCCTGAAGTGAGGCAGAAAATAGGGCAGACTGGCACCTTGGGCCCTGTCCAGATGAGCATGGCCATGCAGTATGTGGTGTTGCAGACGTTTACCGCACATTCAGTTGTTCTCTGTACTGCACGGTAGCAGTGCAGGGGAGATCTTTGGGTAGCAGCAAAAGGAGTCAGGATCCCAGGGTTAAAAAAAAACCCAAAAAAAACGGAGCAGCGTACATGGGGACAACGCATGCCACCAAAACCAGAGCCTGCCTGGCCAGATTCACACGCTGGCTGCCAGCCAGGCTCCAAACAACAGGATCACCACTGCTGCAGCTCCAGGAGGCCTCCCAGGACCCCATATAAGATTACTGGGGACAGCCCAGTACTGGCCCCAGCCTCCCTTACCCCATCTGGAGTAACCTGTTGCATGCCAGACGGTGTGTGGCTCAGGCATTCCCGGGGACAAGTAGCAGCGGCACAAGGTGTACCACTGCTTCTTGTCCTTGGGGAAACAAATATCCACATTCATGTGGATGCAGCCTGGGAAATCAAGTATTTCAGAAATGTATAATTTTTCATAAGCAAGAGCATCTGATAAAGCAGGCTACCACCTACAAAAGTATATGCATTTCTGAATGTGTTGGGTCTCTAAGGAGCACCCTGCTATGCTTTATGCCTGTTGTATTTATCTAGTAACTTGTAGGTAGACCACTTACGGCATTAGTGATATTCAAGGAGAGGTGAACTCATGGAAGTAAGTAGTTTCTAATCTATCTATATGTGTATGTGTGTGAGAGAGAGAGAGAGAGAGAGGGAGAGGGAGAGAGAGAGAGAGAGAGAGAGAGAGAGAGAGAGAGAGAGAGAGAGAGAGGCTTAAGACCAAGATCTTGAACTTCCCCCAAATTGTATAAATCTGCCCTGGGTCCACCACTGTTTAATATCCTCATTAAGAACTTGGAAGACAGGATTGAAGAGACTTAAAAAAAAAAGTTGCAGATGACACCAAGGTGGAAGGAGTGGTCAGCATTTTGGAAGATAGGATTACAATTCAGAATGACCCTGATAAACTACAAAAAATATCCAATGTTAATTGAATGAAATTCTAGGAGGACAAATGCAAAGTCCTATACGGACAGAAAAATCAAATACATAAATCAAGAAATGATTCACTAAACTACGGTACTTAAGAATATCTTGGGGTGGGAGGTGTGCAACAGACTTCAGAGAGAGTAAATCAAAAATATGCCGACGCTAGGAAAAAAGCCAGTAACATATTGGGATGTAATAGCAGGAGTGTCGCTTGCAAATCAAGGAAGTGATTCTTCTACTCAAGGAGGGTATAATTTAAAATTTAGATATTTAGAATGTATTTTATTATAACAATTGAGGCACTGGTAAGCTTCCAAATTGCTTTAAAATTGTAAATATATATCAATAAAACATTGTGTTTGACTGATATATACACACACAGGGGGAGAGAGAGAGAGGGGGGGGCACGTTTCGTTTTAATTGAGGAAAAATATGGATTTGGGCTTTTTAAATCAGAGAATTGTGGATTTTTTAAATCGGACAATCTGCTATTTTTAAACAAGAGAAAACCAGGATCCCTGCTGATAACTGCCAACACCCCTCCATGGACCTGCTAGTCTCTCTGATCCTGTGAACGCCCCTATCTACACAGCCCATGAACCTCTACAGCAGGGGTGGGCAAAATACAGGAATCAAGGGCAGTAGGACCAAGGGGAAGCCCAGCACGCTCCAACAAGTGGGGCCCGCCAGGCCCCACCCCCCCAGCCGGAAGCACGCGGCTTCCCCGCGTCAGAACCTCAGGCAAGTGTGAGGATGGACCCCGGGCAGAGAAGGAGTGCAGGGGCAGAAGCAGCCCCTTCCCCGCACTATGGCTGGCGCCCTATTCTGCAGCTGCTCACAGCCCATGTGGGGCTGCCTGTGCCCACTCCAGACAGCCCTGTGTGGGGTGCGAGTGGCTGCAGCAGGGAGCGCTGGCCACGCTGTGGGGGAAGATATGCTTTCCCCCCCCCCCAGCACTCAGCTTTTCCCCGGGCTCCTTCCCCGCTC
>NW_005841890.1:3566487-3571414 GCF_000455745.1 Alligator sinensis
TAGCCCAAGGGAGGAGCGGCCCCTCACTCGCCGTGTGGCAGGTGCCCCACACTGCAGCTGCTTGCAGCCCACTGGGGGCTGCCTGTGCCTGCTCCAGACAGCCCTGCATGGGCTGTGAGCGCCTGCAGCAGGGAACGCCAGCCATGGGGTGGGCAAGGGGTCACTTTTCCCCGCACTCATCAACAGCTCCTTCCTTGCTGGCAAGCAGGGGGTCGAGACTGTGCACTGCCCCCTACCCCCTGCCTGTACTGCAGGGCTGGGGGGGCACTGGGTGTGAGTGGACGGGGAGTCGGTGGGAGCACAGGGCCCACACCAGTGCCCCAGGGCCAGCATCAACGGGGCCCAGAGCAGGGCAGCAGGGGTAGAGGGTCCCAAATCGCAGGGGCTCTATGGAGCTCCCCCCTCCCTGCTGGTGCAGCCCAGCCCAGCTCCACAGACCCCTGCCAGCCTGCGCCCTGCTTTGGGCCCCACCGGTGCTGGTCCTGGGACACTGGTACCAAGAACTTGGGACATTGGTCCCAAGATGGTGACCAGGGGGCAGGGCACCTGTCAAGGGGCAGGGCTACCCATGCAGCCCTCCACAGCCTGCCAAAACTGGGTAAGCGGCCCTCCGCCCAAAATAATTGCCCTCCCCTCCTCTACAGGAACCTACTAGCCCTCCTTCCCCCTGCTGGACCCATTAGCCCCCACTGATCTCACCCACCTCTTCCCCTACCCTGACTTGGATCAGGTTTCAAGCACCGGCAAATGTCTGTTCAGCCAGCACCTGATCTACTATCATACCACTTAAAGCAAGCCGCAAAATTGTAGTTCCGATCCTGGGAGCACCTATACATGGCCTTACAGAAAAAGGTAATTTTAAACTGCACGGATTTTGGAGTATCCAAGTCAAGATTAGAAAGAGTTCAGAGGACAACAAAAATGTGTCATCTCTGGTAGGTGCCTCACAGCACTGGGCTTCCTCTGATATCACTCAGCAGGTCACAGTGGTATCATTTGTTGGCTGACATAGCCAATGAAGTTATATTGTTTTCCCTTCTCTGGATGGGCCAGAGGACAGCAAATCATAAACTTTTAGACGTGGTGCCTCAAATTAATGCACCTTTTTCAACATTTGCCTGCACCTTCATGGTTGCAATTCCAGTTTGCTCTATTCAATGGTATCCACCCAGAGATTTGTCCATATAAATCAGGGGACTAGACCAGTCTGGATTGAAGGGTGTTAGGTTGACTAAGTCAGCTTACAACATCATCCACTTTTACCAGTATTTTTATGTCAAATCTTTCTTTAGAAACCTATAATAAGTGTACACAAAAATATAAAATGCAGAAAGAACATTTGACAGATTCAGTTTTGCCCCCAAACAGGGTTAAAATGCAGATACAGATGACTTCCTATACACTCCTGAGTTCCTGTCAAGAGTACACATACACAACAGACTTGTCTCCTATTTAACCCATCTATTTATTTTTTCACTCCCTTACTACTTCTTAAAGTATTTCTAGTCCCTTTTAACACCGAAGAACTAAGGAACCAATAGGATCTTTGTTTATTCTGATCAGACAAAAGGTCATCCCATGGTGGCACAATGTCTCTAGTTCTAGTAATATGAAAGCTAACCAAGGCAAGCCATTAAGCATCTGAAAAACAGGAAAGTTTTGATTTTATACACAGTTGGCCTTGCTCTAATGTTCCTTGCTTTCCTTAAAAAAAAACAAAAAAACAAAAAAAAACAACCTTTTAAAGGGTTACATTTAAAGCATATAAACACTACTAGATTCCCTGTCCTCTGAACCCAATTACTGTGCTGGTTTCATTCTACTGCATTATGTCTTACCATACTGAACACATAGCTTCAGATTATTCTTATAGTGAAACAAATATTGTTACTTCAAATCACTTCAGGTATTTTTCTGTTATTGTCACAAGGCTCACTTAAAATTACTTTAACTGAAAAAACGTTTTCTTCATTCTCTTCTTGGCAGGGGAGGAGGATGAAGAGCCTCCGAAACAGATTAAAACATATTTCTAAAATTATCTTCACAAAAAAATGAAGAGTGTTTAGGGTACAAAGTAGCATAGATGTGATTGATATAATCGTTTGGTTTGTTTTTTTTTAAATTATGGAATAATTGCAAACTGTTCTCCCTGATACACAAACACACAGACACACAGAGTCACACTTTAATCTTTCTTTGCATACACACACACTTAAAACCTGTTTTAACTTGATCTTCTAAATTGAATGTCTCTGTAAAAAGGTATATACACGATCAAACTTTATTTTGAGCATAAAAATCTTTTAAAACAATTTTATAATATCAAAACATATGAGATACATCATCAGTATCTCTCCATTTAATTATACTATGGGTAGGCTTGTCAGGATTCAATTTTTATCAGTAAACATTGATAAACAGCGATTTCACTTCAGACTGATTAAAAATATTTTCACCATTAATAATCAAAGTTTATAGAAAGGGGACCTAAGAAAAATGATGCCTCAAAACTTAGTAGAGTTCACTAATGCATAGAAAACGCAATGAGCGGAGCAAGTATTTACATCTCTGGCTATAACGAACTGCTCTGGGGCGGAGCTGTGAATAAATTATGTTGCGCATCATTCAAGTGTACAGTTCATAGATTTCATAGACATCAGGGCTGGAAGGGACCTCGGAAGATCATCGAGTCCAGCCCCCCGGCCAAAGGGCAGGAAGTCAGCTGGGGTCATAGGATCCCAGCAAGATAAGCATCCAGTTTCATCTTGAAGGTGTTCAATGAAGGCGCTTGAACCACCTCCGGTGGCAGGCTGTTCCAGACCTTGGGGGCTCGGACAGTAAAGAAGTTCTTCCTTCTGTCCAGCCTGAAACGATCTTGAAGTAGTTAAAGCTAAGCAAGATCATATATTATACATAGTTATGTTTGTCACACTGGGCAGTTGAACTGCACTAAAATACTAAGTGGGGTTTATCTCATTTCAATACTGGGTCGCAAAAACAATCTATACAAGAATACTGCAGTGAATGCCCTCACCTAGAATTCTAAGTGATTAAAATGACAGGCAAGGGAGATTAGGAGATTTTGTGCTGCACAATTTGTAAGACAAAAGTAACCTGACAGGCAGGGTGGATAAAAATCAATGTTTTTTATTTAAATCAGATTTTTTTTGTAATCAAATTGCATCTTTTTTTTGTTGAGATGCTTTAAAAAAAATAAACCTATATAAAGATGGTTTTAATTTAAGATATGTAAAAGCTCAAAGATATCATCAAGTAATGGGGATTATAACTTCTAATTATATACTATTTGAGACAATATAGTCATGTAACCTTTTTAGAAAAGTTATATATATAGGTCACAGCAGGCGATAAACTATGTTATGGGCCCAATCTTATGGGGTTTGTGTGTACACACACACACACACACACACACACACACACACACACAGAGGCAGGGCTCCTTGCAGAAGATCCCATTAAGCATCTCTATGTTGCTTAGTTTCAGCTTTCAAACAGTGGATGTGTGTTTTTAGAGATAAAATTTTTGTTATCAGTAGTCTATGGAGATGAGATGAGACACAACAGACTTGATTACCTACCCAATAGCCCTATTGTCTCTCTGTAAGTTTGTGTAAACAGAGTCAAGTCCTTACCTCTCTCTAAAAGTGCACGTTTTCAAGAAGTTAAATTAATAGAGGAGTGCTGGGGGTGGAGTAGATCTGGGCAAGGTGGAAGAGTCTGGAGATAAATGGAAGGAGGGACGGTCAGTAGAAACAAGAGAAACATTTTGAGCAGAATATTCCAGAAGTCTTGAAGGATACATTTCTAAGTCTAGCCTCTCCATTGATTTGAGGTCTAGTGAGGAAATGGTATGGCAGAAGGGAAAACTTATCATAGCAGTAGGCTTGCCAGGCCGTAAGAGAGATCCTGTTTGGAAATATTTTAATGAAGCTGATCTATCTGTGGGTAGATCAGGCATGCGTACAAAATGTCAGGCATGCGTACAAAATGAAACCGTGCAACAAAGAAATGCAAGGCCTGGTTGCCCGAATGAAACACCATCATGAGAAGTGCTCCTTCTCAGGAGGAAGCTGCTTTGAAGATGATGAATGAAACATGTCTAAACATGCAGGATCTCCAGGTTAGTAAACTTTCTTAGTTCATACTTCTCTCTTAAACATTGCCCATCTTCCCTGTCCATATCTTCTGGGTGGACTTCTGGACTACTTGAATTCTCATAAAAATGTTTAAGCAAAAATATAGTTGTTACTTTATGGAACTATCATATTTTTAATGCGGTTGTGATATAAAGTAATGGCTGAAATAGATCTTCCTTTTACATTTTCACTTCTAAATTGGTACTCAGTGCAATGAGTAATACTAAAAAAACAGTACTATAGTGACTGCATTGACTTCTTTTGTTCAGGAGGATCCATCCTCAACATACAGGAGAATCCTGTATCTTCAATGTCATCATCACGGTCTACAGTTTCAGGGTTATCTGCTAATGATACCAGTGTTCCAGTCAAATATATGTCACATAGTATGACAAGAAACCCACAGACCAACATACATATCTGCACAGAACCAGCAATCACCCTAAACACACCAAAAAAGCTGCGATATACAAGCCCTCAGATACCACTGCATTTGTACAGAAGAGAACACCCTGGATTTGCCACCGTACCAATCTTAAAAAGGCTTTCACCCAACAAGGACACTCCTCCAGAGAGTTAGATCGCACGTTTGAAAGAGCCACCTGGATACCACGTGAAGAACTGCTGCAGGACAGAACCCTCCCCCCCCCAAAATGGCACACCATTGGTTATGACATATCACCCCTCCCTTGAACCTGTACGAAAATCCTCAAACAATTGCAACCCATACTAGAAAGAGACCCTATTCTTAAAAAGATCTTCCCAGAGCC
>NW_005841890.1:3571988-3577540 GCF_000455745.1 Alligator sinensis
CTTAGCCTGACGAAGGGTTTTTGAACCCGAAAGCTTGCTTAATAACTATTCTCCAACTATTTGGGTTGGTCTAATAAAAGATATCAGATTCACCCAAGGAACCTTGTCTGCCTAGGTCCTTAGACCAACACGGCTACAGCCTACACCCCTGTCACATAGTATACCACCTGTAGCAAAAAGAAAAAAAAAATCTCCATCATTCAGAAACAACTATAGATAAGTTTGTAATAAGAACGTGCAGGTTACAGCAAGAGGAAACTGATGCAAAAAATCTCTTGGTTTGTTTATGCAACAAACTCTCCTTTTCATACGGTTGAGAACATACACTTCATTGACATGGTTCAGTCATTACGACCAGGATACACTCCACCCAGCAGAGCAGATATAGCAAGCAAATCACTGGATACAGTGTATGAGAAAGAAATTGAATAGTGTGCAAAGGGTCTAAAGGGGAAAACTGTTAACCTGAGTCTTGATGAGGTGGAGCAATGTCCACAAGGATCCAGTAATACGTGCTTGTGTGACAACAGAAGAAGGGACTGTCTGCCTTACAGAAACAATTGATCCATCAGGAAAAACACACACACAGCAGAATAGTTACAAGTAGTAGCAGTAAAAGCTATAACTGTAAAAAAGCCAAATGTCTAGTGCACAGCTTTGTCACAGACAATGCTGCAAATGTATCCAAGATGAGAAGAAGTCTAGAAGAAAGTGAAGAAAGCCCCAAGCTAATAACATATGGCTGCAGTGCTCATCTGATGCACCACTTAAGCCAAAGACTTCAGTGCTTCTGAAATAAAGGCTAATGTTACTAAAATTGCAAAATACTTCCATGACAACCACTTGGTAGCAACTGCTCTGAAGAAAACAGGAGGAACCAAACTAACTCTCCCACAAGACATGCGATGGAGCCCAGTAGTGGATATTTTTGAGCGATATATTGAGAACTGGACTAATCTGTTGACAATTTATGAACAAAATTGTGACAAAACAGATGGAACTGTCATAGCCAAAGCTCTCAACATTGGGCTAAAAAGAAATGTAGAATGTATGCTGACTATCCCGAAGCCAATTTCTGTAGCCTTGAACAAAGTGCAGGGAAATCACTGTTTTATTGTTGATGCTGTTGAAATTTGGAAGAAACTGAGTCAGACCTTGAAAAGAAAAATAGGCAATGACAGAATTAAATTACAGGCATTAAAAAAAGGAATGGATCGAACACTCTCTCTGGCTAGTTTTCTTGCCATTATTCTCAATACTCAGTACCAGAGTCAATCCTTAACTGCTGAAGAAGAGGAGCTGGCTATGACATGGGCATCTAGCAATCATCCCTCCATAATATCAACTATAATAAATTTCATGACTAAGGATGAGCCATTCAAAAATGTGTGTTTGCTGGTGACATTTTAAAGAAAGTCACACAAATGAACTGGTGGAAGTCATTTAAAGCCACTGGATCCATCAGACTACTGGAATGATAATCCAGCTTTTAAAACCAGTAGCTTCTTCTGAAGGTGTAGAAAGAATATCTTCTTCCTTTAGACTACGTCATTCTAAATTGAGAAATCACTTGGGAACTGAAAAAGCTGGAAAGCTTTTCTTTCTTTTCCACTCTATGAATAAACAGGAAGAGGAATGTGAAAACCAAGTTTGCTGCATAACCCAGTATTTTAAGTTTCTCATGTTGACCTGGCTTCAATAATCTATTTAGTTTTTGTTAAAAACTTAATTCAACGTTTATAACTAAAATGGTTAAAAATTCAAAAGGACATATGCTTGTTTTGCTAAAATAATTATACATGTTTGTTGTTGAAGAAAAATATGCAAAATACATAAGCTTATTGTTTTAGTGAAATAAAACAATTTAAATGTCTGTTGTTTTTGGTGGCAGTTGTTGTTGTCCTCCTAATACAGAACGGCAAAAATATCTCCCAAGTATCCATGATTAATCTACTGAACTGGAGATAGTTCACCTACCAATGACTTCACAAGTATCTGCATCAATTAGCTTTGGTAAATAAAATAATCAAATTAAAACGCAGTTTTCTGATGTACCTGCAAAATTAATCTGAAAAAAATACCAAAATAAATCACTACTTAACATGTATAATTAGGGACCTACCGAATTCACAGCAGAAGAAGGGTGCGTTGCAGGTCTAATCCTGCAGGTTCTCCCGTGTGCTGCTCCACCACTGATTGGAGAGGCCACGCTTGCAGCTTCCTCATGTTCAGTGGGGAGGTAAAAACTGTGGTTTGAAATATGGCGCTGAAACACTGCTGATTTGCTAAGGGGCCCTGCTAGCCCTGATGCTGGTTGCTGCCCAGTGGGGAGGCAAAAATCATGCCACGTTTAAAACTGTGGTTTTTCCTTCCCTGCCAATGAGGGAGCGGTGTGCCCCTCTCCCAATCAAGGGAGGGGCGGGGCCACACTGGGGAACATGAGAAATTAAACGAGCTGCCACGCACCCTCTGCCATTAATTTTGTAGGTCCCTACGTATAATGTGTACCTTCTAAAAATGAAACCTACATCTATCTCCAAGTTGTGAATAATATGTATTAAGGTTATATCAAACAACAAAAATGCACTTTTTGTACAAAACAACAATTAAATCGAGGCTTCCTGACCAGCAATTTAAATCGTGATTTAGATCACGATTTAAATCAAATCCACCCTGCCAGCAGGCAGATCACATTCATGAAATTTGAACAGTAAAACTAATTTGAAATTAAAAGAAAGTGAAACAAAGACAACACAGGCTAGGCTGGAAGCCTGCTTGGGAAGAACGAGACAATGGAAAGAAGCAGCATTAGATTTTCCTTACGATCTGGTACGTGCAGTGTGCTTGGAGGCAATTCCAATGAGTGCAGCCTGGGATTCAAGCTATTTATTTGCTTTGCTTCACAAAAATGCACCAGAAGCTTGCACTTGCCCAGAACAACATCAGGTGGAAGAAAAATACTTGCCTAAAGTTTTCGCCCACCACCAAGCAGCGATTAAGGAACGTTTGAGTGGTGAGAAATTTTCTTTAGTACTTGATGAACCCCCGAGCTTGCAGGACAGCCGGCAATTAACACCCTTGCAGTGTTCTACGGTGATAAAAATAAATCTGTAAATAAAGTTCTATTAAAATCCTCTGTTACTCTTCAGTACAACACAGGGGTCATGTCAGTTTGAATTCAATGTGTTGAGAGTGTGTGGCCTAACAGGGAAAACTGTGCGTCAATCAATGGTGACTCCATGAAGTACATGCATCGTGTAGCGAAAGACTTGAAAGAAATGCATCCACATCTGCTGCACATTCCATGTACTGCTCATCTTTTACATGTGGCCACTGATCTTGCATTTGTGCGGGCCAGGCGTGAGCCGGGCCCTTTTTCGTGCTGCACGCGGGCTGTGGCCAGCAGCCCGGGCATGCGCGGTCGGAGAGAGGGGCGTGACAAGCTAGAATTAGGCACAGACTGGTAGCGGTAGTTTTAAAGATTGTTTACTTACACCAAAGATGGTCGTGGTGTAGGCTGGAAAACTTGCTTGAGTTGCGGTTACAGACAAAGACAACACGGACGGTCACGTGGAGTTTGCTAGGCTCCACGGAAACAGAGCTCCGGATGCACTGGATGAGCGCGCCACCAAAATCGGACTCGTAGATACGTCTTATAATTTTTAGCGCTCGAAGACGGGAAGAGGTGGGCGATGGATCAAGTCACCAAGCTCCTCTGAATCTCACACAGGGGTCTTTACTTCCCTGCCGTGTACCCAGAGTCCCCACGAGATGGATGTGGAGTCCTCTTCGGCTTGGGCGGAAACTGCTCAAGCCTCTTATATGGCTAACAGGCCAATCGCTAGCCGCCACGTGGGAATAATTTAGAACTAGCCAATAGTGGGACACAAATTTGCATGCAGGTGGCGGGAACTCTTTTGCACCGTGCATTTCTCTTGCAACTTGAGCAATGCACCTTGCAAAAGAAGCTGCAAATAGGCGGGAAACTCGTCCCTGCACCGGAGTTTTCCTCCGCAGTAGAAAACTCTCCCATGCAATGAAGTTGTAACCTGGCGGGGATAATTCTGGTGCCGAAGCACACATAAAATCATACCTTTGGGTTATGACAGCATTAAAAACAGATGAGTTCCATAACATCAACAAATTTGTGGTACATTTTCCAGCAATATTTAAACATACCCAACAAGCAAAGGCGAGCGTTTTTTCAAGTCTGTGCCAACAATGCAAGTTGATTGGATTTGCATGTACCCCCATGTATTGTGCAATCTCACCGGCTTTCCTGGCTTCCTGCAACAAAATACCTTTGTGCACATTGAGACAGGGCGACAGACCTTCTTACTAAAGAACCAGACATAGTCACTTCAAAGAAGGCAGCACAGCTATGCAGGAGGGTCAAAGACTATGCAAATGAGTGAGAGCTGTACTGTAAGTTATCTTTTCTTTGTGCATTTTTGGGGAAAAAAAAACAAACAACACGCTGTTCATTTCCAAATGGAAACAAATGCACCCCGGATCCACTGCATTGATGCTCTGCTTAATTACAACCTGCAAGTTGCTGCTGATGTAAATAATGCTTTGAAAAAGGTGGAACTCAGGGCGACGGGGCTCTAACCACCAGCCCCTCTCATCTGCCCTGCAAGCTTCTGCTTCAGAATTTCAAAGCAAACCGAAGGCAACCATATCGCACAATGTACCAGACGGAGTCCATGGATCAGGATCCATCTTTGCCAACTGTAAAGGGTTTGACCCATTTATCAAGGCTCAGATGCTACACAATTGCAGTGACTATGAAAATATTCTGTGTATTTTCCCTTGCAAGGCAAAAGAGTTCAAGCACAACTGACTTATACATGGCACACAAAATGCCCTGCGACAGCAACATAACAGCACTTCATTACTGGAAAAGTGAGACCCACTCACTCCCTGTCACATCCGGTGAGGCATTACATGCACTCGCAATGCCTATAACTGTGAAAAGATCATTCAGTTTGTTCAGAAAAGTTCAAGTCAAACATCGCATACGCCTCTCTGAGGACAGACTTGCACAGCTCAGTGTTTTGTACTACAATAAAGACAAACTCAAAATTTGGAGAACTTTCAAAATCTGGATTAGTCTGATGAATCTAGCAACGAATGCATTCCATTAACTGTAACACAAGATCCAAGGGTTTTATTTTTTAATTTATTTTTAATTTTTTCACATTTTTGATGAATGTACTACCAAAAGAACAGAATGATTTTAAGCAGCTATGATGTACTCATTTATGGGTATTTTCTTCATATATTTTGACGTGTGACTTCATTAATTTTTAACAATATAGTCACTAATAAATTGCCTGCCCCCACCCCCATAATTTCATGTAATCCTGAAAAATTAAATAGATGAACATTGTCTCGGACGGTCGGAGCCGACTCGAGGTGATTTAGAAATTACTCGGTCGTTTGGGCGGGCTGGTGAATGGAGAGGCAGACACAGCTTATCGGTTGCAAAAACTTTACTTACGCCGCCTGTAGCCGCGACGCAGGTGGTCCGGTCGTCTGAACAACTATGT
>NW_005841890.1:3577782-3603188 GCF_000455745.1 Alligator sinensis
GAATAATTTAGAACTGGCCAATAGCGGGACACAAATTTGCATTCAAATGGCGGGAACTCTCTTGCACCGAGGTTTTTCTGTTGCAACAAAAACCTTTGCTGTGCAAGAGGCTCTCATGTGGCGGGAAAATTCCATCGTGCCGAGGCACCAAAATCACTGGGTTGTGACAAACATAAAAATAGATGCTTAAAAATAGACATTGATATTATCCATCAAAATGATTAAAAAAAATAAATATCAAATTCTGCCAACCCTAAATACAGGTAAACAGGTCTTTGTACTCATGTTTTTGACACACACACACACACACACACACACACACACACTACAAATGACATAAATCATACATACAGCCATTCTTCATTGCTGACAACCCACACTTCTAAAATTAATCCTGATTTTAAAAGTTGACTTCTTGTTCTTTTGCAAAGAAATTACACTCCTCATATCTCATCTCAGAAAGTTATGAGTTGTGGCTTACTGGTTCTATTAAACATAATATGTTTCTGATTGCATGTAGATAAGAAACCTCAACAGGATCATTTGAAAACATTCACACAAATGCACTACTTCCAGGTCATATTTTACTAGGAAAAATTAGACTCCACTTTGTACCAATGGTGAAAGTCTTAGTGCGTAGATAATGCACGCTTTCATATTCTTTTGCCTGAACTTGACAATAAACACGCCTACTTCTCTTTGGATCCAGTGGTGAGTTTGTAAAAATGCAGGTGCCCAGTACATTTTAAAAAGCCCCCAAATAAATTATGATTATGTATAGCTAATTACATTTAAGATTCCCTAATGAATACTTGTTTAGAATATGAAGTTGGTGGAAAGGAAAATAGCTCTATAAAAAAAAATAGCACCAGTCCTAGCAAGAGCGAATGAAAAGCTATTCCTACATGACAACAGGGACAATTTTGCTTGTTGAGGCTTTATGAAAGAAGGAAAGAAGTTGCAGAATTCATGAAATAACAAATGCCAAAAAAACCCCCAAGATGAAGCAAACAATTTCACTCTGGTGATATAAACCACTTCAGCTTTGCCATGAGCTGTGTAACAGAAATTACTCAATTATTTCCTTAACAATTCAGCAAAAGACAGTTTTTTCCAACATAAATTTACCTGTTTGGGGGTTTGTTTGTTTTTTGGTTTATCTTTCCTTCCATAACTATGACAAATAAAGCCAGAGCATCAAATATACATCTGAACAAAAGTTTTGGGTACAACGAATTTCATTCTCATTTATTTTAAGATGACAAAATGTAACATAATTCAGTATTCATTACCAAAAAGCAATTGCTCAGAAATAAGGATCGCCTTACACCCAACGATGCAGATCATCATCAAAAAATGTCCAAACCTGGATCACATTATACAATTTTTAAAATTCTAACAGGACTGGGCAGAAGCTGCTTCTCACTAAAGGGAGAAGATATGATCATACTAGGGCAATGATATACTTCCTTTCATGAAATACGAAAAACAAGGTGAGACCTGACTACATACCGAAAATGTCAAGCTGAACGTATATTTATTTTGCTACAAAACCTCCACACTAATATACAAGTTTCAATTATACCTTTAAATTTCAATCATAGCTATTACTTCACAGCAAAGTGATTTATATAATTCTGCTGTTATCATCACTAATCAGCTCCCTCTCCTGTGGATTAAATCAGTAAACTAATCCTTCAAATAAAGTGACAGTTGTGGATGCTTATGATGCATTTCACTAAATTCTTTCGATGCACAAAAAACCCTGGAATAATGATGGTGACCGCTTCCTAGAAAAATCACCCTGCTATTCCGTGATGGGATTAATTGATCAGGACCTGGGCAGACTTGGGAGAGGTAACTTGAAATCCAGCTCAACCACAGAATCTCTGCATAACCTTTTTAGAAGTCATTTTATGTGTCTTCTTTTTCAGTTTCCTACCTATGAAATGGAGATAGTAATTCTCCTAAATTGCCAGGGTACTGTGAAGATAAAAAGCTATTTGCAATAGTAAGGCTCTCCAGTATTGTCCTAAAGAGGTCATCTTATCCAGTACGAAAGGAAACAGAATATCAGAAGTATTTAAGGATGAGACTCTAATCTTGGTGAAGGGAAAGGGAGTTTGCCCAATGGAAGTTTTTACTCTTGTTCTATTGAGGATCTGAAGCCTATATGGCAGGTGAAGACTGTTCTTTATTGCAGTTTATACTTTGTATTAAACTGGCCTTTTCATATATCTGACCTAGATAAATCATGCAGCAACCTTCCATTTTGATTTCACTAAGAGATCTTGTGGTAATTAGTTATCTGTTAATATGGCACTGTCAAAAGTCATGTCATATAATAAGTTTGGCAACTGCTGTAATGAGCCTAGGCCCATCTGGGGCAGATCCGACTTCAGACCTCAACTGGGAGTAATTAGAGATGTGGATGAGCCAGCCTAAAGGGCTGCAAGAAGATTATCCCACTTATTTATGTCTTAAAAGGCCAGAGCAAACAGCAGCTGTCGGGGCAACAAACTGCCTTGCTGTGCCCCAAGCCTGCTTTGAACTTCTCTGAACTGACTTTGGACCTTGATACTGACTTTGATCTTGGTTTTATAATCTTGCCTTGTGATCTGCAGGTTTGAAGTCCTCTCTTGAACCCTCCTGCCTACTTCTGGCTCTTATTCCCAATTGCTCCTGATCCTATCTTGGACCTCCTGGCCTGATGAACTGGTTGCCCTAACCTCAACCTCATCTCAATATCCTGAACACAAACTGATACCTATTGACCTTGGCTCCACTTTTGAGTGGCATGCACTACCCCCGTGTGCCCCACTCCACCGTTTGTTTTTTTTGGTACAAGTTTTTTTGGCTCCTGGATATCCAGTAGTCAACCCCCCCTCATCCCCGCGCTGCTTCCTTGCAGCACAGAGAACAGATGAATGTGCAGTATGAGGTGCCACAGATGTGTTTGTGGTGCTACATACCGCACGGCCACGTTCATCTGGACGTGGAAAGACTGCCTATATGCGCTCCAGTCAACCCTAACACCTGCAATTATTCTGTGCTACTGATATGATTTTCAATGCATTTTTGTTTTAAAAAGATGACTTATCAAGATTTTCTATACAATCTTTATCTTTTTCTACTTCTTATGGTACACAAACACTGTAATAATATATACACACAAATATAAGCACATATACACAATGCCAAAAATGTTAGAGAGTTCATCTGATTTTCATCACAGTTAATTCAAGGAACTCCTTGGTGTGCACAGACACAAAATACAGATGTATATGATCCAGAACAGTGGAGACAGTTTGTTGAATTTTCTCTCAAAGTATGTCTTCTATACAAGTGTACATTAAGTATTGGAGCCAACATGTTACAATAGAAGAGTATGTAAGACTAGCTAAATGTCTCATTTCCTCTAGGGTTGTGGGTTCTCTCATTTCCTCAGTTTTCAGTCAGTTAATTCTTGCGATGTCTTAATACGCATAGGGTTACATCCAGATGCCAAACTTATCCTGCCCAACAGGTGCACCCTCAAAACTTGCTGTGCAATTTTCCACACTGACCAGCAGTCACCTACGTGAGATTGTAGGGCAAACTGATTAGCATATTTGCATCAAATGCCACTGCCACTCAAATTCTAGTCTCCCTTTGGTACTGCACAGACATGACTATATCGCTACTTGGTTCAGAAGTAGCAGAGGCAGGGTCACAAGCTGTGTTTCATGAAGCTCCTGCCAGGCACAGAAAATATATGGCCGAGAAAGTGAGTTCTCTGGTTATTGTAAAGTTGCAGGATAGTCGAGACCAACATTTTTAATACAAAGATATTCATGTTTTTTGTTGTTTGAACAAATCTTTCAAACCTCTATCAGGCACCATAAAGTAAGGACAAAAAAAAAAAAAAAAAATCACCAATTTTATTTTCCCTTACAGTCATCATTTGTGATCTTGGTCAATGCACTGCCCTCTGAATCCTTCCCATCTCAACCCTTTAGTCCAGTACATCCCATAATGATCACATTTCAGATCAAGTTTCTAGCAAACAATACAAAACTACTTAACTTAGCAGTCACTGTAATTTTATCATCAACCAGCATTTAAATAAGATATTTATTTATTGGGTGTATAATAGTGTCAGCATTACAACGCTCCCCACTGCCAGAGATTTAACTCGTGTATTTTTTCTTATTAAAATGAGTTTCAAATTTCCCAAAGGTGCAGCCTAGAGGCTAAAGTATTTCACATTTATTTGAAGAAATCTATATTACGATTGTCATGGAAACTCAGAGCATCAAATTGGTGAGTTTTTTTGTTTAGCACATAGCAAATATAAATACCAATAAGTAAATATTTCTGCAGAAAACAGACAGTTTTTTCATACTGGCCAATGCATGAACCTAAAATCACTAAATTAAAAGGTATAAAGATGAAGATCAACACACACTCAAGGGCTTGCGTTCATTCTGATCTTTCCAAAAAGCATATTGGTAAGGGAGTTATGCGAGGGTATCTTTAAGCGTGGACACTGGTCCATTAAGAACTGGCCTTGAAAAAATGATTTCACAATGAACAAGAACAGCTTTCAGATAATTCTCAGTTCTTATTGACCAGGGCCAGGTTTTAACAAGCAACAAAAAGATGAAATAACGCATGATTATTAATTTGCTCAGCTATCCAATTTCTGTCATCGCAACCGATGCATCTTATACTCAAAAACTTTATAAAGCCGAAATTAGGCATTAAGAGTAACTACTGAAACAAGACAGAAACTGCAAAAAAAATAGTCAGATTTTTTTTTCTGGTGACCTTAGGAACTGAAATGTAAGAATCAAGTCTCCAATTAACAGCTTATCCATCTTTATCATATCCTTTGTTAGAAATAAGGATTGCAATTTCCATTCACTTGGAAGTATCTAATGTTATTCCATCTAATTTAACATTTGAATTACTATCACTGACACTACACATCAGCAATATTACTGTCACTACAGGTCAAGGTTCCACTCCAAAAGAACATATCACATATCCACAGTTTCATGAAGATACGTATTTCCTTGCAGATGATAATTTTAGATTCTCTCTGTTCCAATGTGATTTTCACTGCTAGTTTCAAGAGGCCCAGCTCAGGGCCTATATGATGGTGTACTTAGTTAGGAAGGGGTCATGTAAAAAGTTCTCAAGCGTGACTGGCCTTTAGTCATTTTTGAAGGACCTCCTATCTTTTACTCCCTCCCACCTTGCCATTCTCTCTTGACACTTATTTTAAGATAGTAAACTTCAGATATTCTTCGAAACTTATAGATAGTCATAGAGAATATTTTTAAAATACACCCCCCTCCATTGGACTAGCAACCAAAAATCTTCCCATCTTTAAAAACGATAAAGGATTTATTTATTTATTTATTTTTTTTTAAGATAAATCTTTTTCTGCAGTTTATTGTTTGCAAGGTATATTTTCTCTGTCAAAGTCTCTGGATTATACTGTCATAATAAACAACCAGCCATTCCCGACTGTCAAAATGAGAACACAGTGGGTTTTAGATCTACGGAACAGAAATAAAGTCCTTCACTTACATGACAAAAACCAAAAGTGAAAGATGTTCATTCAGACCCGTCTTCTTCAGTCACAAGAAATTGTTTGCACAGGACACCCTCCCCTGATTCCAATGACTTATCCACATATAATAATCCAAATTAAATGAAAGAAACACCAACATCAAACAGTTTAGGTCTATACGTGGAACCAGCAACCACTAAAGTTAATCTATAATAGAACGTGGTTATTCATTATTTTTGACCTTGAAAAGTAATAATGGCTTAAGATCCCAAAGCTCCATGCAACAACATAGTACTTGTGAACAAAAGTGAAGGCATTCAAGAAAAAGCCGCCTCAGTTTGAAAAAGAGAGAGAGAGAGAGAGAGAGAGAGAGAAAAGCTACTGGCAGTGTACTCCACCTAGGGAGACCTGGACTTTATTGCTCGCTCCCCACCTTGAGGCCAAAATAGGCAGGAGGAACTATCACGCTGCAAGGCCCCCATCCTCCTAGACTTTCAGAAAGGCAGGACTATAATCAACATGGAAGTCTGATGGGAATGACATATGAATTTTTCTTTTGGACTTTGATCATCTTCAGTTAACAGTAGCATTGAAGCCCACAGTCATTCTCCCCACCCCCACTCCAGACCAAATCATGTAAATACAAACAACACATTGCTATGTAACCTAAAAAAAGAATTTGAAGATGATTTTGAATCTTCACACCATCTGATTTAGCCATCTTTATTTTTTCAACTACATCTATAAACCCTTCAAACATTTAAATGCCTCATTGCATGCACACACGCGCATGCACACACACACACACACACACACACACACAAAACAGTAACAAAGAATTTCCATAGCAACTGTGAAAGCAGACTGCAGTTCAGAAATTCATATAATGTTTCCTTTAAATGTTCTATTCTTGGACCTATGCCTTAATTAGTTAGGGCTCTTTTCCTTATCTTTGCTTATTTACAAAAAATATTATATGTAACATTACATAAATAAAGGTAAGGAAAACATTAATACTGGCCAGGGGTAAGTGAAACGGGTTTATTAAGAGTTCACAACATTTCTTAAAAGGATTAAAGATGTTACTCAAAATATTATTAAAAACAAACACTCAAACTAGTCAACTCTGCAAAACTGCACATTTGCCGATGAGACCAATATTTACATAAATGATTCCAGATGCTAATAATAATGGGAAATACTGATGTGAAATGTGCAAGGTAAGATTATATAGATACAGATATTTAGTTTTCATACACTTAAGATTAAGATTTAATTTTGTAATATCAAGCTTTAACTTGCTGCACCAAAAATACATGGAGCAAGCTGAGTTAAAAATTAGAATCTATAATTAAGCTAACTGAGTGCTAATTTGTAGATTTCTGCCCAATTTTGCAAAGGCTTTTAAATAGGCCTTTTAATGCCTAGTGTACAACAGCCAGAATTCATTCACCCCAGAGTACCATGTGGCCCACAATAATGTTACCTAAAATAATCAAAAAGAAACAACTGTTAACCTGGCAACATCAAGCATGGTAGAAAATAGGCTAGCTGCAACACATTCAGAAGAATTTACTGTATTTACTCAAAGCCAAGACAATTTAAAATGTAAGAGGACACCCAATAATTAGATTCTAGACATGGAAAAATGTATAAATTTCTTATAATTTTCTATGTCTGGAATCCAATTTAGAGGATCATCTTAAATTTGTTCCCCTCACTTGTCCAGCAGAGGGGAGGTAGTGGTGAGGGTATTGGCATGGCAGTCAAGTGGCCTGACCCCTGTCCCCCCGCCCAGCCACTCCCCTGCCTGCCCCCCTCGTGCCTGCAGCCCTTGCTGACCATCTTCCCTACCAGTTACCGCCCCCACAGATGCCTGCACCCTCCCCACTTTGTTCCCCAAGGCAGCCTGTTCCTCCTATCACACCCCACCTGGAGTTTATCCTGAGAAAAACAATAAAGATGAATCACACAGAAAATCCTTCTACATACTCCATAATCCAATCAGTAACTGCGTGAAACCCGTTTGCTCCAAAATTATAGCTCCTTTGAACAACTAGAGCCAGATACAAATAGAGAGTTTTCGCACCTAAATGAGAACTTATTGTATTTAGGCGCTCCAGTTCACAATCTCAGTCCTGAAACTCTTCACACAGCTGCAACCTAACTTCGACGAGCTCAGCTCTTCAGCCCTCTCTGTTTTCAGCACTGAAGTGCCCCAGATCAGATAGCTGAAATATTGCTTGTGTGTGACACCAAAAGACTGAGCCACTCAGGGCATTTATACACGTGCTCCCAGAGTAGGGGGCGGGGGGTGCTTTAATTAGAGCAGCTCTGAGTGCTGCACTAATTAAAGCACCTGAAGCATCTCATGTATCAGCATCCCCACGCTGAAAAATGGCAGCAGGGGGGTTTTAACTACAGCTAGTTGAATGAGCTTTACTAAAGTGCCCCCGTCACCACTTTTCAGCGTGGGGACACCGATACATGAGATGCTGGAGTGTGCTGAACTGCAGTAATTACCACACTCCAGCAGATTGGATTAATCGAGTCTGCTCCGACGTGCTGAAATTACAGCACATCGGAGCAGCCTCGCTGCTCACATATAGATGCCCTCAGAGTGACAGGGTTGTTACACATAACAATTTGCACATGCTAACCCTGTGCGATGTTATGTGGTACTAAAGTTAGTACAAGGTTTGAACAGTCACTTACTAATGGTTACTGTGAGCTCCAACGATCTCCGACCTGCAGAGCTCCGACTTGCTGCTGGAGGGCTGGCGAGCAGGCATCCGAGCAGTTATGTGGAACAGCCATGCTGCAGACTAGGTTTCCCAGGCACTCCTGCTGCTCTCTCCAGCCACTGGCCAAGCCAGGCTGTAAATCAGGGGACCCCAGCTCCAGGGTATCCAACCCCCTGCCCTTAAGGTGTCTCTTAACTCTCCATGCCCAGTGCCCAGGCAATTGAGGCCCATAACACATGGGGACTGCCTGGCAGGGCAGATTAGGAAGTAGGAGCATACAGAGGTGACCTGTGGCTGGGTCTCCTACAGACCTGCCTGCTCATCTCACCAGCCTGTCCTGCACAGGCTTCTCTCAGTTTGGGCATGTTTGCAAAGGGCCAATTTCCCCTGGTGCCTGGGCTAGGGTAGGGAGGAGGGGAGAAGCAGGTAACAGGGTTGGTGCAGCACCACAAACTGCAATTTGGGGGTCTCCCTGCCTAGCTCATGCAACCCCAGGATGCAGGCTGTGCACATGAGCACACACATACACTGCCAGGACCCACACATGTGCCATCTGAGGGAATCAAGGTGATGCACAGCCCCCGCTGGGATGTCACTCCCCTCGCCATTACCCCAGTCCTCACTGTGCCCGCCCAGTGCTCCAGGCACACAACTGTCCAGGCCAGTACATCCCCTGCCCTGCACCTCCCTGGTGAGATCTCCAAGCTGCTTCCCCAGTCTTCCATCCCACAAGGACTTCAAAGCAGCCCAGGATGATTTAAAATCCTCCCAGAGCAGTAGTGAAGGGGTGGGGTCATTCCCTGGGGACAGGTGGGGATGTTGATTTCAGGCCAGTACCGGCCCCTTGGGCAGTAGAGTGCTGGCAAATATATAGATCATCCATACAAGTTGGGAGCTTAGGAACACTGCATCCTGGGATGCTGGATGACCAGAGGTGGCTCATGCAATAGTTGGATCCTAACAACTTACTTAACACAGCCTGGAGATACTCCTCATGTGCAAAGGTTTAACTTTACAGTGGTAGGAGCATATTTGGCATGTGTGTTCCTTCTTGAATGCATAGATACTCACATTTTAACTCTTTAAGATATGCAAAGTCTAATAGGTAGCAAGGCCCTAAGATCCTAAATCCAATCAGGCTGCATAACTTGTTGCTCCTTTGCCTTTCTCCCCAGAACAGCTTGATATAGACAGTAAGGCCGTGTGAAGCTTCAGGCGCTGATTCGATTTGGAGGAGATTTGGCCCTATATGGTGTCCGAATCTCCAAATCCAAATTGAATCAGGGGACAAACAAGAAAAGATTCAGAGAGCTTCAATGATTCAGGGAGTCCCCACCCACTGCAGCAGGGAGCTGGAGCCGGACTCAAAGCTGGTAAGTAGGGGGCAGGGGAGGGAGGGCTGGAGAAGTGGGATGGGGACCATGGTGGGGACCTCAGCCAGCCCCCCTGACCCCTACCTGCTCCCCGCCGCCCCAGCTCCTAGCGCTTTAAAAAAAGGCCCCGACTCACCAAGTGCTGCTGGGTGGGGAGGGGGCAATCCCCACTCCACCCCACTATGTGGGGAACTCTGCACGAGCCCCCCATGGCTACCCTGCACACCGCAGCTCCAGTCCTTTAAGGAAAAAAAAACCAAAAAAACCCCAGACTCACTAGCTCCTGCAGCCCGGAGGCTGCTTTGGGGAGCTCATGGAAGAACCCCACATCTAGCATGGGGCAGTGGGGGGCAGTGGAAATCACCCCGCATCAGGCAGGAACTGGTGAGTCCAGGGTTTTGTGGGGATTTTTTCTTAAATGGCCAGAGCTGAGGTGGGCAGGGCAGCCATGGTGGGGTGGGACGGGACTGAGACAGCAGGGGAAGGGGTCAGGGGGAAAGCCCCACATGCAGCGTGGGACAATGGGAGCTTTTTTTTTTTTTCTTCTAAGTTCTGGGAGCTGGGGTAGGCAGGGCAGCCATTGTCGGGGCTGGGAGAGCAGGCAGGGGATGGGTCTGGCTGATTCAGTCAAATCAATTTGGGACAGTGATTTAAATCACCAAACTGAATCACTGTCCCTCAAATCGGTCAAATCCTAATCCGAAGCAAATACTAGCCACTTCACACATGCCTGACAGATGGACATTTTCAGAGCGTGTTTACTATTATACATCTTTCACATCAGACTCCGCGCAGAAGGCAATAGCAGCCACCAATTTCTCATAAAACATGGCCAGTGGAAGAGATGAAGCAGACAACAGCCTTTATACAATAGCTCGTTGGTTACAGCACTCATCCAAGAAGTGGGACATCTGGCCCTTTTCTGCCTGAAGGGAATCAAAGACTCATCTCTCAATCCCCTGAAGAGTACTCTCCACCAGATTAGAGACTACTGGGGTAGGATTTTCTCCACCTTTCCTATTGAAGCCATTCCACTGAGCAAAAAAACCTGAGTTTCCCTGGGCCAAAAAATGGGAACCTGAGCCTCCAACCTAGTGAAAAGAATATTCTCATAAACTAGTTAGACCAATTCCTGCTCCAAAGATTGTTTGTGCATTTTACAGAAATATAAACTAGACCCTGGTGAAAGTACTGAAGAAGCTCCTGGAATACAGGACATTATCTTACCACATAAATAAGTCATAGGAAAAGCCTAAGAAGCTCCATTTCAGCCTGCTGCTGAATTCTTTGTGGACCTTATACTGAGGCACCTGGTTTTGTCCATGGCATAAGGCAGTGGTGCTCAAGCTTTTGACCCCATGGACCAGATGAGCAGTGCACGGCCAGCCTGCAGGCTGGATAAAAACCCGCACAATAAGATAAGGCCCTAAACTGCATCTGCTTGGCCCTGCATGCCCAGACAGTGGCCCAGAGGCTGTGCTGTCCTTTTCTAGTCCCTTGCAACTCTATTTGGCCCTGGGACCACCCCCACCAGGATCAGGCCTGCAGGGTCGAGAAATTTGGCAGCAAGGGAGCAGTGTCATTGCTTCCCCATCAAATTTTCAGACTCATTGGGAGCCCTATGAACCAGGTGACCCAGGCTGGGAGCTGGGTGTTCCCTACAGGACAAGGGGTTGAGTACCCCTGGCATAGGGAGCTTAACACAGGATTCCAAGTTCCACTAGAGGAGACAGACATATAAAAACATAGGTGCTGCAATGCCTACAGGTCAAGTATTTTATTCACATACAGGACTAGATTTCATATACTTTAAGATGCGACTTGGCGAGCTTAATGACAAAGCAATAAATACCCACAACAGACTTACTGGGTTTTGGGTTGTAGGCGTGTTGGTCTAAGGAAGGCAAGGTTCATTGGTAGATGTGATATCTTATTAAACCAGTAGTTGGGAAAAAGTTCTTTGCAAGCTTTCGGGTGCAATCCCCCTTCTTCAGGCAATAGGAGACTGCTATTCTGAGACTCCAAGGAATGAAAGAAGCTAAAAGTATGATGGGATGTCAGTGAGAATGCAAATAAGTGGAAATTACGAAAACAAAAGGTAGAAAAGGGAAGGGAGGGGGGAATGAAGGGAGAAAATAGTCAAAGGTAAGTAAGGGACACTCTACAGTAGTAGTTTTCTAAAGTAAAAAAAGAGGCAGTCTGTGAAAAAGTAAATAGCTGGAAATTAGGAAGACAAAGGGTAGAAAAGGAGGGGTGGGGAGAAAGGGGGGGGAAAAATAGTGTAAAAGGTCAGGTGTGGCAGTTTCCTGGTGAATAAGATGTCAGGTAGGTTGTAACACGTCATAAATCCAATGTCTATATTGAGTCCATTTTTTTTTAGATTTATGAAGTGAAGTTCATAGGCTCGTGTACGAAAGGTGTTTTGTAAGTATGCACAATACAGAATAGCTACACATATTTACACACCCTAGTTAAGGTAGTGAAATATATAATGAACTGCGTGTGCATGTGCAGCTATATATAAATATAAAATAAAGCATATGTTCATGATGTTTTATTGATGAAAAATAGTTATAATTGTGGAAATGTAGGGAGGTTAATTTTATACAGCTAAATTAAGTCATAGCTTCATAATTGGTAGGGTCAGAAGGGAACTGAGCAGATCATCAAGTCCAACCCCCTGCCATGGCAAGAAAGAATACTGGGGTCAAATGACCCTGGCCAGGTGTTCATCCAGCCTCCTTTTAAAGACCCCCAGGGTAGGAGCCAGCACCACTTCTCTTGGAAGTTGGTTCCAGATCCTAGCCGCCCTGACAGTGAAGTAGCGCCTCCTGATATCTAGCCTGAATCTACCCTCTGCCAACTTGTAACAGTTATTTCTTGTCACTCCTGGGAGTGCTCAGGGGAACAGGGACTCTCCCAATGCCTGCTGGTCCCCCCTGACTAGTTTGTAAACAGCCACTGGATCCCCCCTCAGCCTTCACTTTTGGAGGCTGAACAGGTTCAGGTCCCTCAGCCTCTCCTCGTAGGGCCTGCCCTGCTGACCCCTGATCATGCGGGTGGCCCTCCTCTGGACCCTCTCTGTGTTGTCCACGTCCCTCCTGAAACGCAGCGCCCAGAACTGGATGCATTACACCAACTGCGGCCTGACCAGTGTCGCATAGAGGGGGAGGATCACCTTCTTGGACCTGCTTGAGATGCATCTGTGGATGCATGACAAGGTATGGTTGGCCTTCCTGACTGCATCCCCACACTGTCAGCCCACGTTCATTTTGGCCTCAATAAGGACTCCAAGATCCTTCTCTGCCTTTGCACTGACGAGAAGGGAGTTCCCCAGCCTGTAGGTGTGCTGCTGGTTCTTCCTCCCCAGGTGCAGTACCCTGGCACTTGTCAGTGTTGAAACCCATCCTGTTCTCATCCACCTACCCCTGTGGCCTGTCCAGATCTGATTGCAGCCTATTCCTTCCTTCTAGCGTGCCCACTTCTTCCCACATCTTAGTGTCATCTGCAAATTTGAACAAGGTGCTTTTTACACCCTTGTCCAAGTCACTGATGAAGATGTTGAACAATGTGGGCCTGAGGACAGAGCCCTGGGGAACCACGCTGCCCATATCCCTCCAGGTCGAATAAGACCCATCCACCACCGCTCTCTGGGTGCGGCCCTCCAGCCAGTTAGTGACCCATCTGACTGTGTAGGCATCAACACCACAGTCTCCTAGTTTTTTTTAATGAGAATGGGGTGAGAGAGACTGTGTCAAAGGCCTTCCTAAAGTCCAGAAAGACTATATCCACCGTGACACCTGCATCCAAGGATTTGGTGACCTGGTCATAGAAGGCCACCAGGTTGGTCTGACAGGACCTGCCTCTAATGAACCCATGTTGGTTGCCCCTAAGAATAGTCTTTGTTATAGAACCCATGTTGGTTGCCCCTAAGTCTTTGTTATAGAAATAAATCATCTTGATTCTGAAAAGAATCTACTTTAGCAAACAGAAAATAAAATTCTAGGACTTGATTCACATTCACATTAAAGTCCCTTTATACCACTGACAATTTGAAGTGACCATAAACCTGGTGTAAATAGCATTTATGTGGTTTGCTAAATTAGCAGATCTGATGGGAAGGAAAAACAACACATACCCTCAAATGCTAAGACAAATAACATGTGCTTGATGCAATGGAAGATGGTATGCCAGTGGAAAGACAGAAACAGAAGGGTCAGAACATTAAGACAAAGATAATCCTAGCAACAATATTTTGAACTGACATGATGAGAGCATTGTGAGTGGTGTCAAGGCTGCAGAAAATAATTATAGTAGTTCAGATATGAGATGATGGCTTTAACAAGGGCACTAGCAACAGGGAGAGACAGAAAAGGCTGAATCTCTAAAGCAGAAGCAGCAGAATTCAACAAAGCATGGAAGTGTCCATCTAAAAGAGGGGTAAGTTAAAAATAATGTTCCAATTAGGAACCCGATAACTGGAAAACGCTTGTGGGTATGATGACTTTTGGATGTCGTGTTTGCGGGCAAGAGTTTGTATAAATAATTCCCTGCCCTTCTCCCTATAGCCTTGTCATGACCCAAAAGGCATGATTGTGTGTGTGCTTAGGCACCAGAATTATCCCCACCAAGTTGCAGAGCATTGCACGGGGGTGTTTCCTGTAGCAAGAGGAAACCCCGGTGCAGGGACGAGTTTCCCGCCTTTTCTGCAGCTTCTTTTGCAGGGTGCATTGCTCATGTTGCAAGGGGAATGCACGGTGCAAAAGAGTTCCCGCCACCGGTATGCAAATTCGTTCCCCGTGATTGGCTAGTGTTAAATTATTCACACATGGCGGCTACTGATTGGCCTGTTAGTCGTATAAAAGGCTTGAGCAGTTTCCGCCCAAGCCAAAGAGGACTCTACATCCATCTCGTGGGGACTCTGGGTACACGGCAGGGTAATAGAAACCCTGTGTGAGATCCAGAGGAGCTTGGTGGCCTGATCCACCACCCACCTCTTCCCGTCTTCGAACGCGACTTTTATAAGACGTATTTACGATTTCTATTTTGGTGGCTCGTTCACCCAGAGCATCCGGAGCTCTGCACCGTGGAGCCTAGCAACCTCCACGAGACCGTCTGTGTTGTCTGTCTGTAACTGCAACTCAATCAAGTTTTCCAGCCTGCACCACTGCCATCTCGGTGTAAGTAAACAATCTTTAAAACTACCGATACGCGTCTGTGCCTAATTCCAGCTCGAAGGCCTTCCCTCTCCGACCCGGCGTGCCCGGGCTGCTGGCCACAGCCCGCGTGCAGCACGAAAAAGGGCTCTGGTCGCTCCCGGCCCCCACAAGCTTAAGATCAGAGCTTTGAGAGACATCAGCTGAAGGAGATGGAAGAGGTGGACCCTGCCATAGTACACTGTGCCGTAATTATGGAAGAGAAATGGAGAACCAGAAGAGGAGAGTCACAGAAACCAGAAAAGTATAAGATTTTAAAGGGCAGAATATAGCTCTTTAACTTCTACAGAGAGCTACCATAAATGCATTCATTCAGCTGCCAAGTTTTAAATCATTAACTTTCTTATTATTGTGCATTTAGGAATGATCCATTGATGTTATTTAAGAAAATAATAATGTTCTAAGCAGAGGTCATCTTTTACCTTGCAAAGACAAATATTAACACCTTAGGAGATAATTTTGTACAAAAAGTTATGGGATAAGTCACTCAGGGAAATCCTAATGGAAAAATAAAGAACTGTAGTTACATGACTGAATTAGAGAATGACGGAATTAGGTCATTTCCACAGCAGTAGCAAGTATTAACAAACATGGTCTTGATAACTCAGCAAACTAGCAACAACCAGTTACTGGTTATTTTAATATTTATTTAAATATTTTAAGTCCACTTTCATGCTTCTTCACTACCCAACTGAAAACAAAATCAGGAAAATGTGTGTGGCCACAAGGAATTCACAAGCACTTACATGCCAAACGGGGTGCTGTCTAACCTAGCATTTTGAAACCACTGAAGAGGCAGATGTGTTTTAGGGTAAAAGCAGACATTGCCATACCAATCAGCTATGGCAGCTTGCATCCTGTCACCATTGATCTGCTTTACTCGATGAAACACAAGTCACCCATTGTCCTGCACTGGGTCCCCTATGCAGGACAACAGGGAACGTGATTCTCTCACCTGGAGATTCCCCGAGTCCCTCACTGCCTCATGCCTCTTTGCCATGCTGAGGCACGGGTTAGATCATGTCCCAGTGCAGCAGTCGAGGGAATCCCCATTGCCTCCATCTCCACACCCAGATCTGGTGGTATCACAAAGGGGATCTCTGTTTCCACCCTGAAATTATTCCACTCTCTAGGGCCTAAACACCTACAGGAATGGCATCTATCATATATGGATTGATAGCCTGACACCCTCTTTTGAAGTTAGATGCTGAAGTTGTCCCTTTGAAAAAAATAAAACAATGAGGATTGAGTGATGATGCTGAAGGCATCCCCGTTTAGCTAATGGATTAATGGTTAGGACTCCTCATCCAGAATATGGGATCCATCTGGGTTTTATTGAGGTGCAGCAGTTGGGGCACACATTTAGGAGAAGAGAGATCTGGGCTCTATCCCTACTCTTAAGACTATCATTCCCTAAAATAGTAACATTCATCAAAAACAGCCCTTCACACAAGCATTTACATATGTACAAGAGTAGTGTAAAGGATGACTACACATATAATATAATCCTTGAAAAATTCTATTAATAATTTAGTTAGCCATATCAATAGATTTAAGCCATGAACCCCAGATACAGGAAACTCAAGACCTGTTTAAGAATGAAAAAGTACTAGCCTGTTACTCCTTCTAAAAATGTAAAGGTCCTGTTATGTTCTTTTCATGAACTAGTTTACATAGGATATTGCAATTTTTAATGCAACAGATTTAAAATTAAATTAAATATAGCAATTCAACATTATGGAACTCAATTCCTTTTAATCAATTCCTGTCCTTCTAATGCAAATTCTGATGAATACAAAGAAAAACATTAAGTCTGAAAACAAAAACTAAAAGGTAATGAAAACATTCTGCACATAGACACCTTGAAAATGACAATGGTCAGCTGGAGAACTCTGTTGCTAGGAAACTAACTATGATGTCAACGTAAAATACGTTTTATATTAAAAAGTAGGTGCTGATTTAATAAATATACCTAACAGATACTAAAGTTATTAAAGGGTACTTAATATTATGTTAAAGGATGAAAGCCTTCAATGCAAACCTATTTTAATGGTATCACTACAACTGAATGGCCACAAAATATGTTAACTGATTAAAAGCATAGAGAAAGCCCAATTTAACCATAGGACTTTACCCTCAAAAATAAATTAAGGAGAAAAAAGTAGGTACAAATTCAAGAGCTGAAAATTCATACGGACATTTCATCCTGTTCTTTTACCTCAACTCACCACTAGTTGATCACTTATAAGTCCATTATAAACATAAAATTAAGTTGATAAAAATCAACAGAAAACTTGAAGAGACTACCATATAAAGATCAGATAGCACTAAATGAGAGCACTGTAGAAAAGAAAGTGCATGGGGGATTTGAACTTCAAAAGGACCGTGGAGGCGTGTGAATCTGGCCATCACCAAGGTCACTGTTGGCCAAATTCACATGCCTCCACAGTCATAGTATCATAGTAGTTAGGGTCGGAAGGGACCTAAACAGATCATCAGGTCCAACCCCCGCCCTGGGCAGGAATGGATGCCGGGGTCATATCACCCCAGCCAAATATCTGTCCAGCCTCCTCTTGAAGACCCCCAAGGTAGGAGATAGTACCACCTTACTTGGGAGCCCATTCCAGAGCCTCGCAGCCTTAACTGTAAAGTAATGTCTCCTGATGTCCAGCCTGAACCTTCTCTCTAACAATTTGTGACCGTTATTCCTAGTAATCCTGGGAAGTCCTTTTTAGGTCCTATTATTCCAGATACAGGGAACCCAAGGAAGCTTTACAAGGTCACAGAAGTATCTGAAATGCAACCAGAAACGCCAAAAAATTATTTTCCCTGCATATGCAAAACACCTTAGAATATGAAAATTTTAGTCCATGAGTTGTACAAAAATGTCTATACATAGCAGGCAACCACTGAAACTCTACATAAGAGGTCTAGTCAGGTGCCCGATAAAACTGCTGGTTTGGAGTCCTGCAACCATCACACTAAGATCATCGACTTGTATACCTAGGCAAGCGCATGGAGGAGCGGAGGCTGCCCAAGACCTACCATCCCCCTTTTAGACCACTGAGACAGAATCCAAAGCCAGACTGAGTCCAGATGTTCAGTATCTCACTGGTTGTAGCTTCTGCCAGAGAGAATCGTAGAAAGTCAGAGTTGGAAGGGACCTCAGGAGGTCACATCTAGTCCAGCCCCCTGATCAAAGCAGGACCAGCCCTAACTAGATCATCCCAGCCAAAGCTTTGACTGGCCAGGTTTTGAAACCATCCAAGGATGGAGCTTCCCCCTCCTCTCTAGGTAACCCTGTTCCAGTGTTTTACTACCTTCCTGACAACGTTTTTCCTAATATCTAACCTAAACTTCCCTTGCTGCAACTTGAACCGATTGCTCCTTGTTCTGTCATCTGCCACCACTGAGAACAGTCCAGCTCCACCCTCTTATGAACCCCACTTCACGTAGTTAAAGGCTGTTATTAAGTCCCCTTTCGGTCTCCTCTTTTGTAGACTAAATAAACCCAGTTCTCTCAGTCTTTCCTCAGAAGTCATGTCCCCTAACCCCCAAACCATTTTTGTTGCCCTCCACTGGACCTTCTCCAATTTGTCCACGTCCGTTCTGTCTTGGTGGGCCGAAAATATTAACACAGGATTCCAGATGTGGCATCACCAGTGCTGAATAGAGGGAAATAATCACTTCCCTTGACCTACTGGCAACACCCCTGCCAATGCAGCCCAGGATGCCATTAGCCTTCTTGGCAACAAGTGCACACTGCTGGCTCATTCACCTTATTGTCCACTGTGACCCCCAGGTCCTTTTCTGCAGAGCTGCTGCCCAGCCAGTCAGCCCCCAGCCTGTACCAGTGCGTCAGATTGTTCAGTCCTAAGTGCAGGATGTGGCACTTATTCTTGTTGAACCTCATGAGATTCCTTTTGGCTCAATCCTCCAATTTGTCTAGATCACTCTGAACCCTAACCCGACCCTCCAGCGTATTTCCCCCCAGCTTGGTGTCATCTGCAAACCTGCCGAGCGTACACCCTATGCCATCTTCCACGTCACTGATGAAGACATTAAACAAAACCAGCCCTGGGACCAACCCCTGGGGCACTCTACCTGATATCAGCTGCCAATTAGACCTTGAGCCACAATTACTACTCTGAGCCTGATGTTCCAGCCAGTTTTCCATCAACCTTACAGTCCATTCATCCAGCCCGTAGTTCCTTAGCTTGCCTGAGAGAATGTTGTGAGAACCTATCAAAAGCCTTGCTAAAATCTAGGTACACCACTTCCACCGGACTGCCGCAGCCACAGAGCCAGTTATCTCATCACAGAAGGCAGTCAGGTTGGTCATGCATGACTTGCCTCTGGCAAATCCATACTGACTGTTCCTGATCACCTTTTTCTCCTCAAAGCACTTAGAAATTAGGCCTGTGAGAAGCGGCAGGTATTAGCTTCAAATTCAACTGATTCGCAGGGACAGTGATTCAATTCAGTGATTTGAATCACCGTCCCGATTTGATTCGGCCAAATTAGATCCGAAGATTCAGCGCCAATTTGGACATTCGGCCATAGACTAAACAGGCAGTAGTCCTCACCACGCTGGACACAGATGCCTCCAGCTGGTAAGTCTGTTGTGGTGGGCAGAACGGCAGATCAATGCCCCCACATCAAGGGAGGGGCTGGGGCAAGCTGCTCAGCCGCAGCAGGAGGGTGTGGGTCTCCCACCACTGCATGCTGCTGCATGTCGCCAGTCCAGGAGGGCTTGAGAGCACATGTGTACCTCTGGATCTGTGCAGGGTGGGCTGGGCCAGGCTGTGCTCCAGGAGAGCCTTTGGACCGGAGAGAGAGGTGCATGCATCACCCCCTGCCCCCTGCCCCAGCTATGCAAGAAGCAGTAGGGCATAGCACCCGCTCCCAGTGCTGATTTGAGTACAGCAGCGCTGGGAGTGGGGGCTATGCCCTGCTGCTGCTTGCCCAGCCATAGCAAGAGGTGGGGGGAATATGCTGCAGGAGCGGCTTGCTCCGGGTGGAAGGGGGCTAGCCTCCTGGAGCGCAGCCTGACCCAGCCCACCCCGAAAAGATCTAGGGGTACAAACCCGCTCTCCCATGCCTTCCCGGACTGCCGGCACAGTGACAGAAGCCCCCCTCCCCCAATCCCCCACTCCCCTCCACCATGGCTGGGCAACTTGTCCCAGCCTCAGCCCCAATCCCTCCCTTGCTATGAGGGTGTTCATCTGCCCCCCACACCCGTTTCCTTCCCCCTCCACAACAGACTTACCAGTTGGAGGCAGCTGTGTCCAGAGGGGTGAGGAACGCTGCCTGTTTAGTCTATGGCTGAATCTCCAAACCGGTGCCAGATGAATTCAGAGGCTTCCGATTCGATTCAGACCTTTTAATTGGTCTCCTGATTCGATTTGGATTCAGAGATCCGGACACCAAGTTGGGCCGAATCTCCTCTGAATCGAATTGGCTACCGAAGCTTCACACAGCCCTATTAGAGATGGATTCCTTGAGGATCTGCTCCATAATGTTTCCAGGGACTCAGGTGAGGCTGACTGCTGTGTAGTTCTCTGGATCCTCCTTTTTCCCCTTTCTTAAATATGAGCACTATGCTTGCCCCTTTTCCAGTCATCCAGGACCTTTCCCGATTACCATGAGTTTTCAGAGATGATGGCCCGTGGCTCTGCAATCACACTAGCCAACAAATAAGAACTGCTGCCTATTGCCTAACACCTCAGCGAGGACACGTTTGTCAGGGAAAAGTCCTTTAACCTATTTCCAACCAAGTGGTATCCACAAGGCAGTGGGGTGAGGCACTCTATACTCGGCTTCCTCTGGAAGTTGAAACATTGTAGTATTTTATAGGAGCTACCCTGCAAGGACTAGCCCCAACACATTGCCACCAGGCGCTCCAGTCAGATGCAGTTTACAATCATACCAGCCTGAACATATTATCACGAGCTTCTACATATTTGTTCTTATGACAATAGTGCCCTTACATTGAAAAAGTTTTTTCCTTCCCTTGTGTTTACTCCTCCACAATCACATCTTCCTCCTCTTAGATTTATTTATTTTTTTTAACTGGGAAAGGGGGGTGGGCAGAGGAAGGGCTAGACTGCTGTAGTCAACTAAATAAGTTTTCCATTCCTCTCATCATCTTAGTAGTATTTCACGTAAGATATTACCTGGACCTTAAGAATGGTTTTAAATACTACTCTACCTCTGCTGGAAACTCTTTACCTGCTGCATTCGAAGATGAGCTTTGCCTTATTGCCTCATGGCCACACCACACAGGTGGCTCAGTCACTGACTTATATGACCCCTCAGACATTTCTAAATAAGGTGCCCAATATTCATTTCCAAGTGCATGAACTTGCACTTCGTATGACTGCATTTCATACTATTACTCCAATCACCAAGGTCATTCAGTCCTTCCTGAACAGTATGCTAATCCTCCTCTGTATTACAAAGCCTCCCAACTTTGTGTCATCATCAAAATTCATTAGCAGACTTCTAATTTTTGGGCCAAGGTCATTAATAAAAATTAGACTAGATCAGTCTCACGACCAATCCTTCCGGAATTCTTCTAATAATGTTCCTCCACATGACAGTTCCCCTTTCAGCTCAACCTACTGTCTTTTCTCACTCATCTTAACATAACTTAAATTCTATGTAATAATCTCCATTTTCTCCAATTCAGTAAATTCTCACATGGTACGATAAGTGTGTTCTATAGATAAGACCATAGTGGTCTTATCTATAAATTAAGATATCTATAAACTAACTTACTAGACAAAAGGTATCATATTACTCTGGATCAGCAATGGCCAACATTTTCTGGCAGGCATGCCACAAATTAAGCCCCAACACCTCCTAAGTGCCACACTGATCCCTGCCCTATAGAAACATACCCACAAGATTTTGCACGCTGAGGAACTGGAATGGGTGTAGAGCCACTCGAGCCTTTGGCCATAACCATACAGAGCACAGCCAGAGCAGAATACTACTGCAAGAAGAGGTGTCACTGCTAAAAGCTAAATTCCCCTTGCCTGACCTCATAACCACTCTAGTTTGATATGGTAAGTGAGCATTCGAAGCCCTGAATTCAGCAGCAGATGCAAGGCCAGGGACGGGTTAACTTGGCTCTTGCCAGTGACACCTGACAGCTCCTTATCTTGGCAGCATCGTACCCACACTGTTCCACAAGGCACTCCACTCCCTGCCTCCATTCTGGTGCTTGTCCTCACCGATGCTCAGGGCTCACCATTGTCCATGCCACTTGTGGCATGTGTGACACAGGTGGACTATTCCTGGGTTACAATGATCTAGGGCAGTGCTTCCCAAACTTTTCCTCAGCACGACAGCATGTATGACCCCAATTCCTCAGCATGACACCTTACTCCCAACCCACATCCTCCCACCCCCATGATCCCATCCGCTAATGTTGTGATCCCATTTGGGGTCCTGACCCACAGTTTGGGAACTGCTGATCTAGGGTAAATCTATACTGCATTGTATCCCATTTTCCATTTACCTCCATATTGTGCGGGCCGGCTCCCGATCTCGGGGGCGAGTCGGGCCCGTCTTTGTGCACACAGGCTGTGGCCAGCAGCCCGGGCACGCGGAGCTGGAGAAAACCGTGGTGCGGTATGGTACGCTCGAGCTAGAATCAGTCACGGAGGCGCAATGGTTGATTGAAAAGATCATTTACTTACACCCAAGGTGGTCGTGGTGTAGGCTGGTCAGCTTTCCAGGCACAGCTCCACTTGAGTTCTCGGTGGAGGACTCTAATAGACTCGGTTCCTTGACCCCGGAGTGGTTTAGGCTCCGCGGGTTCAACAATTCTCTCTCACGAAGTAGCTGAATCTCCGTGGGTTCTATTCGGTTCCCAGGTCCCCCAGAGCTGTTAAGACTCCGTGGGTTCGAAAACTGGGTCCATAGGATAGGGATACGTCTAGGGTTGCGGTCGGCAATGGGGAGAGGCTAGAAGTTATGTGCCTCGGAGTTGTTAAGGCTCCAAGGGTTCGGTAAATAGGTCCCCCGGAGTTGTTAAAGCTCCGTGTGTTTGACAAATTAAACCTCTGTTGCCCTCTTAAGGAAAAAGCTGGGTTCGAAGGGATCAGCAGCGCTTGGAGATCCTCACGCTCCTTTCCCGAACTCCACGTGCTTTCTCTCTCTCTCTCCGACTTGGGCGGAAACTACCCAAGCCTTTTGTAAGGCTAGCAAGCCAATAGCTAGCCGCCACGTGTACCTATATTAAGATTGGGCAATAATGTGGCGGAAATCTCAATACAAATGGCGGGAACTCCTTTGTACCGTCCATCACTATAATGCAAAAGAAATGCACCATGCAAAGAAGGCTACAAAACTGGCAGGAAAAAGCTCTTGCACACGGGTTCTTAATTGCAACAGAACACTCCACCGTGCAAAAGAGCTGCAATTTAGCGGGAACACAATTTCGCGATGCCGAAGCGCACACAAACAAAAAAAAACAAACACAACTTTGGGTTGTGACACATATCTTGTATTATTTCTTTCAAATACTGTTCTAAAGTCAAAGATGTGTCAGCCTAACTAGTCAATAGATGCCTAAAATCACTTAACCGCCCACTGTTACTTAACTATAAGCACTGCATTTCCTAGTGACATATCATAATGTGCCACCATAATTTGTCAGCTTTTAATAAAGCTCGCTATTGGACTTTGAACATCAAGTGACAATTCTTCCAAAAATCCAGGATTAAGATTCTGATTATCATCATTTGTGCATTAAAGTTCTCTGATTTGGTTTCAACTTGAAAGTGCTATCTTTCATTCTGACACACTAAATTCCTATTACATACCTGCCTCTTGTTATATATAATAGCATCATAGAAAATTAGGGTTGGAAGGGACCTCAGGAGGTCATCTAACCCAACCCCCTGCTCAGAGCAGGACCAGCCCCAACCACATCATTCCATCCAAGGCTTTGTGTAGCCGGGTCTTAAAAGCCTCCCAGGATAGAGATTCCACAACCTTTCTGGGTAACTTGTTCCAGTGCTTCACTACCCTCTTAGTGAGAAAGGTTTTCTTAATATCTAACCTAAATTTCCCTTGCTGCAACTTGAGCCCATTGCTCCTTTCTCTGTCGTCTGCTACTACTGAGAACAGTCCAGCTCCATCCCCCCCCCCCCCCCCCCCCCGCCCCAGGGAGTTGAATGCTGCTATTCAATCCCCACTCTGTCTCTTCTCCATATGAAATAAACCCAGTTCCCTCAACGTCTCCTCATAAGTCATGTGCCCGAGCCCGCTCACTGTTTTCATTACTCTCTATTGGACTCTCCAATTTGTCCACATCCTTTCTGTTGTGGGGGGCCCAAAACTGGACACAGTTCTTCAGATATGGCCTCACAAGTGCTGAAGAGAAGGGAATAATCACTTCCCTTGATCTTCTGGCAACGCTCCTACCAATGCAGCCCAGGATGCCATTTGCCTGCTTGGCAACAAGGGCACACTGCTGCCTCATTTTCAGCTTGTAACCCCCAGGTCCTTTTCTTCAGAGCTGCTGCCCAGCCAGTCAGCCCCCAGCCCGTACTGGTGCACGGGACTGTTCCGTGCTCAGTGCAGGACTTCGGCAGACAAGATTCCTTGGGTGAATTTGATATCTTTTATTAGACCAACCAAGTGCAGGACTTTGCACGTGTCCTTATTGAACCTCATGAGTGTTCTTTTAGTTCAATCCTCTAATTTGTCTAGGTCACTCTGAATCCTAGCCCTACCCTCCACTGTATCTACTACTCCCCACAGTTTGGTGTCATTTGCAAACTTGCTGAGAGTGCACTCTATGCCATCTCCCAAATTGTTGATAAGGATATTGAACAAAACCAGCCCCAGGACCGCCCCCTGGGGCAATCCACTTGACACTGAGCCACTGATTACTACCCTCTGAACCCAACAATTCAGCCGGCTTCCTATCCTCCTTACAGTCGATTCATCCAGCCTGTATTTCCTTAGCTTGCCTGTGAGAATGTTGTGGGAGACCATATCAAAAGCCTTGCTAAAGTCAAGGTACACCACATCCACTGGTCTCCCCACATCCACAGAGCCAGTCATCTCGTTATAGAAGATGATCAGGTTGATCAGGCATGATTTGCCCTGGTGAATCCATGCCGACTGTTCCTAAATCAACTTTTTCTCCTGCAAGTGCTTAGAAATGGAATCTTTGAGGCCTTGCTCCATGTCTTTTCCAGGGACTGAGGTGAGGCTGACTGGTCTGCAGTTCCCTGGATCCCCATTTTTCCCTTTCTTAAATATGGGCACTATATTTGCCCGTTTCCAATAGTCCAGGACCTCACCTGATTGTCATGAGTTTTCAAAGATGATGGCCAGGGGCTCTGCAATCACATATGTCAACTCCCTTAGTACCTTCGGGTACATCCTGTTTGGCCCATGGATTTGTACACATCCAGCTTTTTTAAATAGTGCCTAACCTGTTCTTTTGCCACTTCTAGCTGCTAACCTCCTCCCCCCCCCCCCCCAACCC